>NW_023397437.1:0-30556 GCF_011125445.2 Fundulus heteroclitus | reverse complement strand
GCGGACCTTGCGTTTCTGCTGATGCGATTGTAAGTAACGTTGGAATGGTTTCTCTCTCTCTCTGTGCATTTTTATACTTTCACTGTGTTAGTCATTGTTTGTACTGCCGTTTTTTCCACTTTTCGTTGCGTTCGCCTGTCTGCTAAGCTCAAAACAACCGCGCCTGGCTTGACGGAGAAACCAGAACAGCTGAGCATCTTTATGACAGTGCACTTTTACTTTCGCCCTCTGGGGGGAGCCTCGCTGGAAAATCAACCCCGGTTGCATAGTATACCTTTAATAAGGTTTAATTGAAAGATGCTTTCGTTCATCAGTCAACCCTGAAATTGAACAGAGCATTAATCAGTGTGGATTGCAATGAGTTGCTCATTTTACAATCTGGTTCTGTTTCTATTTATATGTATTTATATTTTTGTATTTCTATACGACTGTCCACTGTGGCTCTACGCTCTTTCAGGAGGAGTGAATGCTGCTTGGAGAGACTTGATGCAACCTGCTGGGTTTCCTTAGAGAGGAAACTTTCTCACCAACCTGGAGGATCTGATGGAGTCTGACTTTGGAAAGAGCCTTGAGATGACGTGATGTTAATTAGTGCTTTATAAATAAAATTGAATTGATAACAATTTAAAAGAGTCTGTCTGCGGTTTACCCCGCCTCTCGCCCATTCCCTGCTGGAGATAGGCACCAGCTTCAACGTGACCCTGCATGGATCAGCGGGAAGTTAGAGACTGTGTTGGAACCATAAGGGAGGGAGTTATGGATGACCTGTGGAGCCGCTGCTCTAGAATGACCACACCTTCCACAATAACACACACACACACACACACACACACACACACACACACACACACACACACACACACACACACATGTCTTTAATACATTGTGTGGACTCCGTCCTCATAGTTCATTGTGTGGACCACTACTTCCACTGCATATAGAACAGTGCAAAACACATTGCCACCACTAGAAAAAAATGTAGATTCAGAATGTGACCTTAGATAACCAAAAGCTCAAAATAAAATAAATCTTTTTCTTGTGGACTTGTGTGGACCAGTTGTTGTTGCCAGGTAGATTTGGGTGTGTTTTTTCTCACCAACAGCCAAGCTTTCTTTCATCAAAAAAGCCATTCTAAGCTTCTAATAATTAATTATTTTTTTCCTTAACCCCCGGCATCATATCTTCTCACATATACTGTCCTTTATAGATATAGTAGTGCCAATTTAACTACATTATACAGGCTTTGTGAACTAAGATAAACATTTTAAATACTAAAGAACACAATGTGGAGACCGAATGCAAACTATTTTATTTGTTTATGGAACAAAAATACATATTTTTGCTGCTGTCCAAACACTAGGCAAAGGACCATTGCCAAATATGCTCTGCTTACAACTTATTTTGTAGTTTTAACCAAACAATGTAAGATTGACCATATCTAATGTAGAATGTTTTTTCGGCTTTTGAACAGTAATAGTATTGTAAACTTGTTTTTTATGTCTTTCCAAGTTTGGCTTGTCAATGCAGGCTCAACTTTAAGTGCTTCAAGACATGGTTCTTTACCAGGAACTCTCTAAGGTTACATATTGGCAAAGCTGTTGCCATACTGCTGCCTTTTCGGCCTTACTCCAAAGCCGTCGATGAGATGTAGGTTCAATAGCTGGTCTATTCACATCCTGATCTTTGCCTGCAACACAAATAAAGAATATACTTCAAACCATTTTAGCATTTTTTGCATTGTAGGTAATATTTACATTACATCAATGTATTAACAAAGGTTTGTCATCTAAATTCTTAACCATTATACCAAACCTCAATCTCGACACAATGATTTTATCAGTTTAAACATTAAGGTAGCAATAGATTAATTTACAGCCAAAATGACCATTTTACCATACACTGGTGTGAAAACGTGGTTGCATTCTACCTAAACTCTTATTTGTTTGCATGTTTGTCATACATTAAATTACATTATTAGTTAAATTACATTTCAGTGTACCTAACATGGCAAGTCAATACAACCAATCAACGACAATAGTCAAACTGACCAATACTATCTCACATAAACTCCTTCCACACAACAAGAACCTCCCACTTGGGCATACCAGAGACCCCAACTCTCTAGAAAAGGTTCATATGCAAGTTTAATTGCATATGAACCGCAGCAGTCTGCCGAGCTGAGTGGAGCCATGTACTGCTGGAACCATGAATGGAAAATGGGTAATAGGTTGTTCTAAACTTGGGCTTCTGGGGGCAAAATGCCCAGTTCTTCTCACTCTGCTGTCTTTAAGCACATAACAAAATTTTTAGTGCATAGAGAGACAAAAACTGGGCCCTTGAGCATCATTATATTTTTATGTCCAACTGCTTGTGATATATCAAATTCATGAAATTTCTATTATAAGTTTTTTTAAAGGACCAGTCCAGTCAACAAGGGAAAATCAGTGGATCATTAACTATACCTTAAACTAATACGCCCGTGGTGATTAAATGAATTTAGCGTTAATCAATAAGAAAATAAAAGCATAAATTGTCGTCTTGATCACTGTGTAGGGGGGGCGGCCATTATTGCCCATATTTGGGGAAAAATGTCCACCTGACATCACATCCTGTGATGTCTCTGTGCGGTGAGGCACTGCGCTTTACAAGCTAATTCAATAGTAACTGTTGTACTAGGGCTGAATGATATAGAAAAAAAGTTTATCGATAAAAAATGCATATTGATCGATATCGATAATTATTGAAAATATTTAATATCATATTTTATGTGCAGCTCTGCCTGGATATTTTATGATATTGCTAAATTATTTCATTTTAATAAAGAACACAGACACAGAATTTCAATTAAATCTTTTTTAACCAACTTTAACCATAACAGATATTTTTTAAGAAAAATAACTTAAGAGACCTGAGTTATGTTATTAAATACTGACAAAGAATAAACTAAAGTGACCAGTAAAATTACCAAAATAAATACACCAATACCATTTTATCACAAAGAAGGGAGCTCAGTTTAGCTGCTATACCTGCTTTGTTTTGGAAGAAGCTCCATAAGATTTCTCCGAAGATGACGCGGAGCGGGGCGGGGCTAAAACAGCTCGCGCTGCTGCGGGTGTGAGCAGCTTACGTAATGAAACAAGTTGGTTGCGTTACCAGACTTTGTTTTTACCGGTTCCTTGCAAGTTTTACAAATCACTGTGGATTATTTCTGTCAGACTGGTGAACTAGTAAAACCCCGTTTTGGGACAATTTCCTGTGCCGCTACTTGGAAAAAAAAGCATTTGATATTTTGCCACTGGACTGTCAGTATATCAGAAGGAACATATCTCTGAAGTCTCACTGATATCACAAAAAATAAATTAGAACACCAGCTAAAGGCTGATGACTCCAATTCAGTTCTCATATGACTGGACTTATTAAAAAAAACTCATTTCGGTTTCATACTTTAATATTACAAAAAGGGAAATCAAATTAAAAAAATGCATTAAGGATTATCAAAACAAAGAATCCAATAGTTTAAATAAAAAAGCTTACCAGTTTTTCCTGCCTGCTTAGACTGCTTTGATGGTTCTCCTTGGTTCTCACTTGGAGATCTTAGGGTCACTGCATCAAGTTCTAGAACAAAAGAACATGCCTGTCACCTTAACACCCCTATGTTTAAAAGACATTAAAGAAATAAACCTGTGTAGCAAAAGTGTTCTGTAGGAATTTACAAAACTTTGAAATTGTGTGAAATGAGAGAGGAGCATTAGTTAGAACTTGTATATGTCCATAATATAAAAGTTCTAACTAATGCTCCTTTCTCATTTCACACGTCCCACTTTTAAAGACCTGTTGCAACAGTGTCCAGAGATTAAAGCAGTATTCAAACATAACTACGCTTTACACACTCACAAGATGACCACTGCCTTGCTAGAAGAGACTGAGGGTAACGGGATGTCATCACAGAAGAGTGAAAAAGGATTCCAGTGGAAACATGTGAAGCTCTAATGAAATCCATGCAAAGGCATTGGTAGAAAAATAATAGTCACACTAAATATTGACACTTTGGGAACAGTTTGGACATTTTCACTTAAGGGTGTGCTCAGAGATGGTTGCCAGCATTTTAGACAATAATGGCTGTGTTCAGAGGTATCATAAGAGGTAGGTGAGAGTATGTCAAAAATGCAAAATGTTGCAAGCTGTGACAAACAGCACAGAGATAAGAGTTAAGCAAGAATAAAATTTTGTTTGGCAGCACTAATGTAAAGTTCTATGTTCTATAGTTCATATACTCTTTAGTGCGGTTTACCATAAGGAGGCCATCTTTGGTCCCTTGTTGTTTTTAATATATGTTAAAGACCTCCCTAATGTTTCAGATAAACTTTCTAAAATCTTATTTGCAGACGATACAAGTGTGTATTACTCCCATAAAAATCCTGAAATTTTAATAAAGGTAGTTAATGAAGAACTTGACAAGTTATCCTATTGGTTCAAGTCCAACAAATTGTCACTTAACATAAAAAAACAAGTTATATATTTTTTGGTTATAAGTTTGATACGTTTAAACCTCCAATTGAAAATTCAAATTGATAATATTTCTATTAATGTTAGATCTGCTCGTTTCCTTGGTGTTATTCTAGATGATTCTTTATCCTGGAAACCCCACATTAGTGCCATAAGTACAAAACTAGCCAAAGTGGTTGGTATACTAGGAAAAATCTGTCACCTGATTAACAAAAAAGTTGCAATTATGTTATATTATTCAATGTTATATCCATATATCAATTACTGTAATGTTGGTTGGGCTAGTACCCACCCAACTAAACTGGAATCTGTTTTTCGACTTCAGAAGCGAGCTTTAAGGCTAATATTTTGTGTAAATCGTAGACACCCCTCACAACCACTGTTTGCTCAGGCAAGTATTCTTAGTGTTTATCAAGTGAATCAACTTCAAATAGCTTTATTCGTTTATAGGTCTATAAAAAAGTTACTTCCTCAGCACTTTTGTAATATTTTTACTTTTAATAATGAATTTCACCAGTATCCAACTCGTAGTAGTTGTCTTATCAGGCCTCCTTACTCTTGTACAACTCAAACACAGTTATTATACAGAGGATCAATGATATGGAACAGTCTTCCCACATCACTGACAGATCTTTCTAAAGAAGAATTTAAACGGAGAGGAAAGTTGCTGCTACTTAGTTGTCTAAATTTTCCATATAGATTTGTGGTCTAAATTAAATGTTTAACTGTTTTATATATTGAAATGTTGTTGTTTGTTGTTGTTGTTTTTTTCTCTTTTTCTTCTTGAAATATATTTGTTAGTATGGAGACTGCCACTCATTAAGCCCCTTGAGGGTTTTTTGGCAGTTGTCCATCACATTTTCTTCTCTTTTAGTGAAACAGGATTCTGTTTTTTATATTTTGTTGTGAAAATAAAAAAATAAATAATAATAACAATTTAGAAAAAGTAAACATACCCTTTCCTTCCCTCATCCTTCCTTTGTTTTGCTGATCATTATCTGCAGAGAAAACCATTGCATAAATATAAAAACAGAAATAAACTCTTTCATATAAATATCATATTTATATCATATCATATATTTTTAATATAAATAAAACACATTTTTGCAGCAGCTTTCAAAAGCCAAAATGTACAAAGTCTATGGTTGAGTAAATGTTGATTATGTTTAACAAAACATGCAAAGCACTTAAGGTTATTCACAGCAGGTATTAAAAAAATACATTTACACCCTTAAAACCAATATAGTATATACATGTTTGTAGCACTTCAAGCTGCCAAAGCTGTAAATGAAGCCTCAACTCCCGGTGCACTCAGCACAGTTAGCATCTGATTAGCCTAACTCAGAAAGCAAGTGGAGCTCTACACAAACTCAACATAGCACACCACTACAGTATTTTAAGCTTTTCTACTGCATTGTTTTTATTGCAGAGTAGTAATTAGAACAACAGACACTGCAGGGCTGTGGGTGTAAAAATCACATCATATGAACTGCTTTACAAAGCAACCCTCCCTGTCTTATTAGCAGAAAGCAACAACAGGTTTGATATGTAAATAAAAAAAATCATACCTTCTATGATGTTTCCCAAGATTTCAGAAAAAATGCTGTTATCTCCGATTACAAGACTTGTTTCTTGACCTGGCTCCTGTTTCTGCTCCTGCTGCAAGTGACTTTTGATACATTTCTTGAGATGCGTTTAAGACCTGTACGAATGTTTAGTTCTATTGGCAAATGTGCTTGTTGGAAGAAAATTTATAAAAAAAAAAAACAACAACTAGTTTTACTAACATATTATCTTGTTGAACTAGAATTTTAGACATGTTTTTTACATGATGCAGAATCATTTGAAGACATTGCATAGATCCATTTTGTATTAGTTTAACAGATTCCCATTTCCCATGAATTCAACTAGGCTTGTTGAAAGGTCAGCAGTGCAGGTGTTCAACTGAAGGCTCCCCTCCCCCTCCCTTACACTTTTCTGTGGTCTGCTAAAATCTAAATCGAAATGGAAGACATTATAAGTCACAGTAACTTGATTTTAAAGATGTAATAACTACACATAGTTTATTTCTTTGGGTATGTAACTTTTAGGAGTGACTTGTTAAATAATATTGTGTGTAAACATTGATATAAATGCATGCACATCATATTACATGTGTAAGATTACTTAATTGAAATAAACTACAGATGCAAAAAATTGGTTGTAAAAAAAAAGAAGAAAAACATCTGATAATCTTAATCCAAAGAGAGTTTGTTTTAGCTCATCTCTTGGACCTCAGCCTCCGCTACATTTCAGTGTGATTTCCCCCACTACACAAAAATAATTAAGTCCATTCAGAACTAAGACATTTTAAACTTTGTATTTTATGTCTGCCTGTTCTTAAAATAAATGTTTTATCTGGTTTTAGGCATCTACTAGGTAATAATATATTCCTAACATTGCTGCACAACATTATTGTACTTTAAGTGAGCAATGGATATACATATTAGGTTTATTAGGGGAACTACTCCTCAAGAACAGCTAATAGGCTCCAAAGATAATCAACCCAGACTCAAATCCATCCTACAGCCCGCAAAATCATCCATCTTCAAAGCTGCTGTGCTTCATTGAGATACAAGAAATGGTACTGTGTTTAACCTTGCTGCTTGGGTTATGAAAGTCTGATTGGGACATACTTGGTGTTGTTGCGAAGAGCCTGATCAGACAGTTAAAATGAAACCACCAGTATCTCCTTAACCAGTTGCTTAGTGCCAAAACCTAACCCTAAATGGCCAATTCAGGCTTCTGAGGCCTTCTATTAAGGCATAAGCTGGAAACCTTGGGGCACCTGCAGTACTGTGAAAGGGGGATGGGCGACCAGCATGATGAGCTCCAGATAGACCACAGCGACATGCAGAGGAGGTTGAATAAGGGTTCCCTCAATATCAGAGTGAGACTGCCTTTGGGCCTCTGACCCCATTAGGACATGGCGGACACCGGAGCAATGACCCACCCAGGCTCCACTGTGACACCAACCTGTGTGGAATGACACTACACTACTTTTTAGTTAAATGTTGAGTTTTGCAGCCAGATTCTGTGAGTCTACGTGGCTGAAGGAGGCCAATCTAATTGCTGACCTTTCGTGACCTTTGGGGTTTTCCTCCTTTTTGAGGCAGTTCCCAGCAAAGGATTTCGACCCAACTCATGGAGTGGCATCTCCAGGAGTTGTTGAACATAACCCCATTAGCGGCTAACGGCTAGCATGTTGCCAGCCAGAAGTAGCTGTAGGAAGTTCCTTGAGAGCTGGTATTTCACATGTTTGTAGGGGCTTTGCCGGGGAAGCTGCATACCGATTTTGGCCTTGCTCAGACATGGTGTCTTTGAATTATGAGGTGTCAAAGGTTCAATTATTTGCCCTTTCTTGCCTCTGTCATGCCCAGCTAAAACGACCCAGAGATACCAAAGCCACAGAATCCACTTAGTCTCTCACCCACAACAACATTTCTGAAAATCAACATTCTATGACAAACTCAGCCAAGTCTGTCAACCCTTACAGATCCAAGTAGGGTTAAAGGAGCACCAGAAGATATATTGCTGCAAAAAAGACACCTACGGAAATTCTACTTAACGTAGACTTACCAAAACTGTCACACATGATTTAGGTTGCAAGAGGAAGGCACTCTATGAATATGGGGTCTCTATCTGCCCCATGGGCTGGGGGAGAGCTGTTTAAAAGTTAACTGAAAACACACTCCAAGGAGAACAGGTCCAAAAAGGGAGAGTGTTTGGAGGGCTGTCTCAGAGTTGGAGCATTCTTTTGAGCCAAACTTAACACTGTTGGAAAGAATCCAATAAGACGATCGAAAAAAGACCACCAATGTTCTGAAAGGCCACTCCTACCTTCCACCATAAGCCTTAATTGGTCCCAAAGGTTGTTTTCTTTAGGGCACTGCAATAACTTTGAATGGATTTGTGAAGAAAAATCCACCATTTTGCAAAACAGTTGTTTTTCCTTCCATTTGCACATAGGTTAGTTTGTTGCACTCATGCATGGCACCTTTGAAAGGGGAACACCTGACAAGAAAACTGACCCATGCATGAACTTTTAACTCCACCCTACAGCTCGCAAAATGGTCAGTGTTCAGTGATGCTGTGCTTCATTGACATACAAGAAATGGTAGTGTGTTTGATCTTGCTGCTTGGGCTATGAAAGTCCAATTGGGACATACTTGGTGTTGTTGCGAAGGGCCTGATCAGACAGTTAAAATGAGACCACCAGTATCTCTGTAACCAGTTGCTAAGTGCCAGAACCCAACCCTGAATGGCCGATTCAGGCTTCTAAGGCCTTCTATTAAGGCATATACTGGAAAATTTGGGGCACCTGCAGTACTGTTAAAGTGGGATAAAAAAACTTAAAAAAGTTCTGTTATCCACCAAAAGGTCAAAATCATCCTTTTTTGGATGGGCAACCAGCCTGATGAGCTCCAGATAGACCACAGCGACATGCAGAGGAGGTTGAATAAGGGTTCCCTCAATGTCAGAGTGAGACTGCCTTTGGGCCTCTGACCCCATTAGGACATGGCGGACACCAGAACAATGACCCACCCAGGCTCCACTGTGACACCAACCTGTGTGGAATGACACTACACCACTTTTTAGTTAAATGTTGAGTTTTGCAGCCAGATTCTGTGAGTCTACGTGGCTGAAGGAGGCCAATCTAATTGCTGACCTTTCGTGACCTTTGGGGTTTTCCTCCTTTTTGAGGCCGTTCCCAGCAGAGGAGTTCGACCCAACTCATGGAGTAGCATCTCCAGGAGTTGTTGAACATAACCCCATTAGCGGCTAAGGGCTAGCATGTTGCCAGCCAGAAGTAGCTGTAGGAAGTTCCTTGTGAGCTGGTATTTTACATGTCTGTAGGGGCTTTGCAGGGGAAGCTGCATACCGATTTTGGCCTTGCTCAGACATGGTGTCTCTGAATTATGAGGTGTCAAAGGTTCAATTATTTGCCCTTTCTTGCCTCTGTCATGCCCAGCTAAAACGACCCAGAGATACCAAAGCCACAGAATCCACTTAGTCTCTCACCCACAACAACATTTCTGAAAATCAGCCTTCTATGACAAACTCAACCAATTCTGTCAACCCTTACAGATCCAAATAGGGTTAAAGGAGCACCAGAAGATGTATTGCTGCAAAAAAGACACCTGCGAAAATTCCACGTAATGTAGACTTACCAAAACTGTCACACATGATTTAGGTTGCAAGAGGAAGGCACTCTATGAATATGGGGTCGCTATCAGCTCCATTGGCTGGGAGAGAGCTGTTTAAAAGTTAACTGAAAACACACTCTAAGTAGAACAGGTCCAAAAAGGGAGTGTGTTTGTAGGGCCCTCTCAGAGTTGGAGCATTCTTTTGAGCAAAGCTTAACACTGTTGGAAAGAATCCAATAAGACGATTGAAAAAAGACCACCAATGTCCTGAAAGGCCACCCCTAACTTCCACCATAAGCCTTTATTGGTCCCAAAGGTCGTTTTCTTTAGGGCACTGCAATAACTTTGAATGGAGTTGTGAAGAAAAATCCACCATTTTGCAAAACAGTTGTTTTTCCTTCCATCTGCACATAGGTTAGTTTGTTGCACTCATGCATGGCACCTTTGAAAGGGGAACACCTGACAAGAAAACTGACCCATGCATGAACTTTTAACTCCACCCTACAGCTCGCAAAATGGTCAGTGTTCAGTGCTGCTGTACTTCATTGACATACAAGAAATGGTAGTGTGTTTGATCTTGCTGCTTGGGCTATGAAAGTCCGATTGGGGCATACTTGGTGTTGTTGCGAAGGGCCTGATTAGACAGTTAAAATGAGACCACCAGTATCTCCGTAACCAGTTGCTAAGTGCCAAAACCCAACCCTAAATGGCCAATTCAGGCTTCTGAGGCCTTCTGTTAAGGCATAAGCTGGAAACCTTGGGGCATCTGCAGTACTGTGAAAGGGGGGATGGGCGACCAGCCTGATGGGCTCCAGATAGACCACAGGGACATGCAGAGGAGGTTGAATAAGGGTTCCTTCAATGTCAGATTGAGACTGCCTTTGGGCCTCTGACCCCATTAAGATCAGGCGGACGCCCAAGCAATGACCCACCCTGGCTCCACTGTGACACCAACCTGTGTGGAATGACACTACACCACTTTTTAGTTAAATGTTGAGTTTTGCAGCCAGATTCTGTGTCTACGTGGCTGAAGGAGGCCAATCTAATTACTGACCTTTCGTGACCTTTGGGGTTTTCCTCCTTTTTGAGGCAGTTCCCAGCAGAGGATTTTGACCCAACTCATGGAGTGGCATCTCCAGGAGTTGTTGAACATAACCCCATTAGCGGCTAACGGCTAGCATGTTGCCAGCCAGAAGTAGCTGTAGGAAGTTCCTTGTGAGCTGGTATTTTACATGCCTGTAGGGGCTTTGCAGGGGAAGCTGCATACCAATTTTGGCCTAGCTCAGACATGGTATCTTTGAATTATGAGGTGTCAAAGGTTCAATTATTTGCCCTTTCTTGCCTCTGTCATACCCAGCTAAAACGACCCAGAGATACCAAAGCCACAGAATCCACTTAGTCTCTCACCCACAACAACATTTCTAAAAATCAGCCCTCTGTGACAAACTCAACAATTCTGTCGACCCTTGCAGATCCAAATAGGGTTAAAGGAGCACCAGAAGATGTATTGCTGCAAAAAGAGACACCTGCGAAAATTCTAGTTAACATAGACTTACCAAAACTTTCACACATGATTTAGGTTGCAAGAGGAAGGTGCTCTATGAATATGGGCTCTCTATCTGCTCCATGGGCTGGGAGAAAGCTGTTTTAATTCAATTCAATTCAATTCAATTTTATTTATATAGCGCCAAATCATGAAACATGTCATCTCAAGGCACTTTACAAAGTCAAGTTCAATCATATTATACAGATTGGGTCAGATTATACAGATTGCTCAAAAATGTCCTATATAAGGAAACCAGTTGATTGCATCAAAGTCCCGACAAGCAGCAGTCACTCCTGGGGAACCGTAGAGCCACAGGGAGAGTCGTCTGCATTGTACATGGCTTTGCTGCAATCCCTCATACTGAGCAAGCATGAAGCGACAGTGGGAAGAAAAACCACCCATTAACGGGAAGGAAAAACCTCCGGCAGAACCGGGCTCAGTATGAACGGTCATCTGCCTCGACCGACTGGGGTTACAGAAGACAGAACAGAGACACAACAAGACAGACAAACAAGCACAGAAGCACACATTGATCTAGTAATCTGTTCTACATTAGATGGTAGTAGCGGGTGAGCCGTCTTCTCTGGATGATGTCACAGTTAACAGAACGCCAGACCAGGTGTACCTACTATGAAGAAAAAGAGAGAGAGCAAAAAGTTAAAAGCTGAAATGACGACAGTCATTTCAATGTAATACAATGCAAAACTGGAGAACAGTAGACTGAAGAACAGTAGAAATCAGTAGAGTGAGAAAATTAGACCCTGATGTCCTCCAGCAGCCTAGGCCTATCACAGCACAACTATAGAGATAGCTCAGGGTATGAGCCACTCTAACTATAAGCTTTGTCAAAAAGGAAAGTTTTAACATTAGTCTTAAAAATAGATAGGGTGTCTGCCTCACGGACCAAAACTGGGAGTTGGTTCCACAGGAGAGGAGCCTGATAGCTAAAGGATCTGCCTCCCATTCTACTTTTAGAGACTCTAGGAACCAGCAGCAGACCTGCAGTCTGAGAGCGAAGTGCTCTGTTAGGAACATACGGGGTAATCAGAGCTCTGATATATGGTGGAGCTTGATTATTAAGGGCTTTATACGTTAGAAGGAGAATTTTAAATTCTATTCTTGATTTAACAGGAAGCCAATGAAGGGAAGCTAAAATTGGAGAAATATGATCCCTCTGGTTGATTTTCATCAGAACTCTTGCCGCAGCATTTTGAATCAGCTGAAGACTTCGAACTGCATTTTGTGGACTTCCTGATAGTAAAGAATTACAATAGTCCAGCCTTGAAGTAACAAATGCATGGACTAGTTTTTCAGCATCACTCCTGGACAGAATGTTTCTAATTTTGGCGATATTCCGGAGGTGAAAAAAGGAAACTCTGGAAACCTGTTTAATATGGGATTTAAATGACATGTCTTGGTCGAAAACAACACCAAGATTTTTAACTTTATTACCAGAGGCCAAGTTAATGCCATCCAGATTAAGGGATTGATTAAGAACTTTATTTTTTGAAGACTCTGGTCCAAAGATTACAACTTCTGTCTTGTCAGAATTTAAATGCAGGAAATTTAAAGTCATCCAGCTTTTGATGTCATCAAGACATGACTGCAGTCGAAGTAACTGATTGGATTCATCAGGATTTATGGATAAATATAGCTGAGTGTCATCAGCATAACAGTGGAAATTAATCCCATGCTGTCTGATAATTTTGCCAATCGGAAGCATATATATAGTAAATAGAATTGGTCCAAGGACTGAACCCTGTGGTACTCCACAAGTGACCCTAGAGTTTGAGGAAGATTTATTATTAACATGAACAAACTGGAATCTGTCCGACAGATAAGATTTAAACCAGCCTAATGCTTTTCCCTTAATCCCTACAGTATGCTCAAGTCTTTGTAGGAGAATATTGTGATCAACTGTATCAAATGCAGCACTGAGATCTAACAGGACAAGTATAGACACAAGTCCATTATCTGAGGCCATGAGAATATCATTAGTGACCTTCACCAGAGCTGTTTCAGTGCTATGATGAGCTCTGAAGCCTGACTGAAACTCCTCAAGTAGGTCATTACTTTGTAAATGTTCACATAGTTGATTAGCAACTACTTTCTCAAGAATTTTAGATAAGAAAAGAAGATTAGATATAGGTCTGTAATTTACTAACTCATCTTGATCAAGAGATGGTTTCTTAAGTAAAGGTTTAATAACAGCTACTTTAAAAGCCTGTGGTACATATCCATTTACCAAGGATACATTAATCATGTCTAAAATAGGACCACTGATCAGAGGGAATACCTCCTTAAACAACTTGGTTGGGATTGGGTCTAACATACAGGTAGAAGGTTTAGATGAAGCTAAAATTTTAGATAGCTCAGAAAGCTCTACTGCTTTTAAACAGTTCAGACACTGCGCAGGTTCTAAGGATTCCTCCAATGCTGCCTCACTTACTGAGGATGAGGTAATCATGTTTGGGAGGATGCCAATTATTTTATTTTTAATGGAATCAATTTTATTTATGAAGAATCCCATAAAATCATTACTGCTAAGAGCTAAGGGAATGGATGGATCAACAGAGCTGTGGCTCTGAGTAAGTTTGGCAACTGTACTGAAGAGAAATCTAGGATTATTCTTATTCTCCTCAATTAATGATGAAAAATATGCTGCTCTAGCTCTGCGAAGGGTCTTGTTATACAACAATAGACTGTTCTTCCAGATTAGGTAGGATTCCTCTTGGTGTGTAGAGCGCCATTTTCTCTCCAATTTCCTAACATTGTGCTTCAAGGAACGCAGCTCTGAATTAAACCAAGGAGCCAGCTTCCTGTGAATAATCACCTTCTTTTTCAAGGGAGCTACATTGTCTAATGCAGAACGCAATGACGAAGTCATACCGTTTACAAAGACATCTATTTGTGAATTGGAAGAAACAACATTGCTGCTATCTGCAGGGCATTTCTGCAATACGGAGGATATTAAAAAGGGGACAGACTCTTTAAGTTTTGATACAGCATTATCCGATAAAGATCTACTATAATGGAACCCTCTTTTGGGGGTGGAGAACTCAGTTAGATTAAACTCAAATGTTATTAAAAAATGATCAGATAGGACAGGGTTGTGAGGAAATACTGTTAATTCTTCACAATCAATGCCATATGTCAGAACAAGGTCTAAAGTATGGAGCCGAGAGTGCGTCGGTTCATGCACATTTTGAGCAAAACCAATTGAATCTAGGATAGTTTTAAAGGCTACACTAAGGTTATCACATTCTGTGTCAACATGGATGTTAAAATCACCCACTATAATAGCCTTATCAGTATTTAACACCAAATCAGATAAGAAATCTGACAACTCATCCAAAAACTGAGTGTAAGGGCCTGGTGGACGATACAAAACAACAAACAGAAGAGGTTTTATTGCTTTGCAGCTTGGATGAGGGAAACTGAGGGTTAAATGTTCAAAAGAACTGTAGTTATTAATTGGCCTGGGACTAATTAATAAATCAGACTGAAAGATAGTTGCCACTCCTCCTCCTCTTCCCACAGATCTGGGAATGTGGAAATTTGAATAATTGGAGGGAGTTGACTCATTTATACTAACGTAGTCCTCTTGTAGCCAGGTTTCTGTGAGACAAAACAAATCAATCTGTTTATCAGAAATCAATTCATTAACTAACAAAGTCTTTGGAGGGAGAGACCTTATATTTAATAGACCACATTTAATTGTTTTATTTTTAGGTTCAAGGTGAACCGTATTGATTTTTATTAGGTTTTTATGATTTGTTCCTTTTAGATAAGTTTTTGATCTGTTAAGTTTTGGCCGTGGGAAAGACACCGTCTCAATAGGATAATGGGTGGGTAACAGTACAGAAGCTGCAGAGAGGTGTGTTAAACTACGGCTCTGCTTCCTGGTCTGGACCCTGGATTGTCAGCATTTAGGAGGACTAATAAATCCGGCCAGATTTCTAGAAAGAAGAGCTGCACCCTCCAAAGTAGGATGGATGCCGTCTCTCCGGATCAGACCAGGTTTTCCCCAGAAAGTTCTCCAGTTATCAATGTAGCCCACGTCGTTTTCAGGACACCACCTAGACAACCAGCGGTTGAATGATGACATGCGGCTAAACATGTCATCACTGGTCAAATCAGGCAGGGGACCAGAGAAAATTACGGAGTCCGACATTGCTTTAGCAAACTCACACACCGAAGCAACACCAACTTTAGTGACCTCCGATCGGCGTGATCGGGTGTCATTACCGCCAGCGTGAATAACAATCTTACTGTATTTACGCTTATCCTTAGCCAGCAGTTTTAGGTAAGATTCTATGTCGCCCGTTCTGGCCCCTGGCAGGCATTTAACTATGGTCCCTGGTGTCTCTAGTGCCACGTTTCTGACTATTGAGCTCCCAATAACCAGGATCGGCTTCTCAGCGGGTGTGTCGCTGAGTGGGGAAAATTTATTTGAAACGCAGACGGGTCGGTGGTGAACTGGGGGCTGAAATCTAGAGCTATGCTTCCTACGAACTGTCACCCAGCCGGCCTGCTTACCCGGCTGCTCGGGTGCTTCTGGAGGACCACTAAGTGAACTAACGCTAGGTCTATGTGGCTCCGCGCTAGCAGAGGGGCGGCTATCAGCTGGTCTTTCCATAGCACGGAGCCGGGACTCTAATTCTGACACCCTCGCCTCCAAAGCTACAAAAACACTACATTTATTACAAGTACCATTATCACTAAAGGAGGCAGAGGAATAGCTAAACATCTGACACAGAGAGCAGGAGATAAGGGGAGACTTAGTCAGAGACGGAGAAGCTGAAGTAATAGTAGGAGAGGAAGCCATTGTGGAGCTAAGGCTAGGCTAGGCTAAAGCTAGGCTAGCGCCCTTCTACCACGCCAAGAGAGCAAACCGTGAAACACGAGGAGTTCCCAAGCGTGATGTGCAGCAACAGAAAATGTTTTAAAAGTGCTTATGTGTTAGAAACAGATGTTACAGCAAAGAGATTAAAGATAAAAGCGAGAGAATCTGGAGCAACAAACCGTTGCTCACGCAGTGAAAACAGGAAGTGATACAATACGCCTTACCGCAAACAGGAAGTGACGTCAGTTTTTAAAGGTTAACTAAAAACACACTCTAAGGGGAACAGGTCCAAAAAGGGAGTGTGTTTGGAGGGCCCTCTCAGCGTTGGAGCATTCTTTTGAGCCGAGCTTAACACTGTTGGAAAGAACCCAATACGACGATCGAAAAAAGACCACCAATATCCTGAAAGGCCACTCCTACCTTCCACCATAAGCCTTGATTTGTCCCAAAGGGCGTTTTCTTTAGGGCACTGCAATAACTTTGAATGGATTTGTGAGGAAAAATCCACCATTTTGTAAAACAGTTGTATTTGCTTCCTTCTGCACATAGGTTAGTTTGTTGCACTCATGCATGGCACCTTTGAAAGGGGAACACCTGACAAGAAAACTGACCCATGCATGAACTTTTAACTCCACCCTACAGCTCGCAAAATGGTCAGTGTTCAGTGCTGCTGTGCTTCATTGACATACAAGAAAGGGTAGTGTGTTTGATCTTGCTGCTTGGGCTATGAAAGTCCGATTGGGGCATACTTGGTGTTGTTGCGAAGGGCCTGATTAGACAGTTAAAATGAGACCACCAGTATCTCTGTAACCAGTTGCTAAGTGCCAGAACCCAACGCTGAATGGCCGATTCAGGCTTCTGAGGCCTTCTATTAAGGCATAAGCTGAAAACCTTGGGGCACCTGCAGTACTGTGAAAGGGGGATAAAAAAAACTTTAAAAAGTTCTGTTTTCCACCAAAAGGTCAAAAATCTCCCTTTTTCTGGGGATGGGCAATCGGCCTGAGGGGCTCCAGATAGACTGAAGAATGCAATAGAGTTGAAGGTTAGAAAAATATTCCTCACAAATGTAGTAGTTGACCTGGTTTTGCCCATTTTCATCACATTTTATAAATATCAGATGTTGGTGACAAATATCTGGGATATATTTTTTTGCAACCACAAACTGTTTTTTTTCAAAACTCATTACAATATTGTCTTGTGGGGATATAAATTAAATTATAAATGTTGTCATTTTTAATCAAGTTTTAATGATTATCTCCAACCCAAAGATAAATAATTTTGTGAGAAATAAATTAAAATATCTTCTAAGTTGATTATTTCAATAACACAAATTGAAAAAAAAAATAGAAAAAAAACTTACAAATGTGCAAAGGACCCTCTGAATATAACAGTCATTTTTTGATCAATAATTGTCTTTACAAAAATGTTGTTTATTTTCAACAGAAATTGTTTCTTTTTGTTGTGGGAAATATTTTTCCAAAAGTTTCAAGTCATAATTACCAGGAAGTCAATTAAATATTTTTTAATACTGACACTAGATGCCAAGCTTTTAAAATTCTACTATAAATAGACCACTGCCTTTAAAATGTGTAATTATGATTATTATTTATTATTAATAATCATTATTTTTATTATTAATATTATTCATTCATTTATTTATTTATTTTAAAAAGAAATCCATTTGCAAAAAAATCTGTTAACTCCATATAGATCTAATCTCAACAAGTAAAACAAGTAAAACATTAGATAAAAAGCATCCTCTCTTCTTAATATAGAATGGACTTGGCTTTGAATCCTTTTCTGAGTGGCATCCTAAGTATGGTGTCACATGATCAGAACTGCCCAATCAGAAAATTCCCCACACAAGCCAATCAGAAAATTCCCAACACAAGCCAATCAGAAAATCCCACTTATTTCGTTGCAGTGCAAGAGAGTTTCCATTAGAGGGTGATCTAGAGCAGAGTCATTCACACACTTTTCAGTGACTCCTATCTCACTGGGGTCCACCTGTAAAAAATTTACAGGGTAATTTTTAGGGTCAAAGGAGCCTATTGCATGATTATTTTTGTGTGGACCAGCAAAATGTCCACACAACTGAGAATCTCCACACAATGTTGGTCTTCCGTCAGGGATTGAGCCACACAAGTATAGAGAGACAAGTGCACACACACACACACACACACACACACACACACACACACACACACACACACACGTGTAGCTGTCCTCTCAGCTACTTGGTCCAGCGTGGTAAATCGTGCCCTGGTACTCGTGGGCGGAGCTCCAGCACTGAAGCTGAATCACCGTTGAGCCATGCAGCTGGCTTCCCCTCTCCTGACAGTACAGTCACTACCAGACTTCATGGTCAGGGGCCAAAGGTTAGAGAGGTTGATTTCAGCAGCCTCACGTCAACAACAGCACCTCTTAGGTCCGCTTTTAACTTCTCCTTGGAGGGTTCTGGTTCTGCTTCTTCATCGCCAATACTCACAAGACTGAAGCTAAACCCTCATCCTCCTCCTTCTCTGTGATGTTTGAAACAGCAGATGTTAGCTGATTGCATTCTTGTTTGAATGTGGCCCCTACATGTCACCCACTTGGACTAATCCTTGATGTGCATACTGGATTAAACACTTTAATCACCTTATCAGTTGATTTAAGGCAGGTGGTGATTGAGCTGATGGGATGGTGCTGTTAGAAGACTCAAGTGTTTGTGAAGAGCAGACATGCTGACAGTCTTTACCTTCAGACTCTGAGTTTGCCTTCAGTTACTCTTTAGTGAGCTAACGGAGAGCAGCTCATTGAGAGCAAAATATCCTGTGGACTTAGTATGATGCAGAGAATTTAATAGGAGTTGCTCTTTGTCTTCTCTGTAGAGCACACACTCAAACTATGCTGACTTTAAACTACAGGGAGACATGCAATTTAGGCCAAGATTTATCTGTGATCATTTTCTAAGACCCTTATTCAGTCACCCCAATTTTCCTGAAGAGCTGTATCACAAAATGAATCTTACATAACTGACACTTATCCAGACTCAGAGCATAAAGCTCTCATCAAATGACAAACTGATCCAGGCCACACATAAGGAGGACAATCATCCTCTGAGTTCGTCTGAAGTTTCTGCTCATGCAGATGTTCCCGATGCTGCAGACCCACTCTGAGGAGGACAGAGAGCTGCGGAGCAAACACAGCAGGTGTCTCCACTTCATTCAGGATAAGATTCTGTGTTGTTCAGGCCAACAAAGAGGTGAGACCAATCACAGCAGGAGGGGCCTCTATCAGCTAGGAACCTAGCTTCCTTGAAAAACACACTGAATGAAGAACAACACAGAGCGATGTCTCGTTCATCCCGTTATCTGCAGGTTTCAGCAGAGATCAATAATTACAGGCTGCGGTGAAGATGCATCAAGCCCCACTTCAACCCTGCAACACATTCACTCAGCTCCTTGTTTGGATCAAACGTGTAAAATGATGCTAGAAGGGAAAAGTGTAAAATATTTTAGGAAGTATTAAACAAGATATCCTTCAGAATCAGAAATTCCTTTATTAATTAATTAAACCAAGAGGAATCCTACCTAATCTGGAAAAACAGTCCACTGTTGTATAAAAAGAGCCTTCACAGAGTTAGAGCAGCATATTCTTCATCATTAATTGAGGAGAATAAGAATAATCCTAGATTTCTCTTTAGTACAGTTGCCAAACTTACCCAGAGCCACAGCTCTGTTGATCCATCCATTCCCTTAGCTCTTAGCAGTAATGATTTTATGGGATTCTTCATAAATAAAATTGATGCCATTAAAAATAAAATAATTGGCATCCTCCCAAACATGATTTTTTTTTAATTTTATTTATTTAACCTTTATTTAACCAGGAAGTCCCTTGAGATTAAGATCTCTTTTTCGAGGGAGACCTGGCCAAGACGGCACACCAGTTAAAATACAAACAGAAGTACAACATAGATAAAATCTCACATAGAGGAAAAGACAGTTCACATAGGGCAGTTACATTTTTCAATTACATGACATTTTAACATGGCTTTAAATTAATTCAATGGGATTAGATCATTTAAATGGAGCAAGTTTTGTAAATTATTCCAAGACCATGGAGCAAAGTAAGAGAAGGATTTCTTCCCCAGCTCAGTAAAAACCATTGGAACCTGGTAAGAGCGCCACCTGGTGGAACGGAGATGAAAGTGACTGGAATTTAGCTTAAGGAGATTACATAAATATGCCGGCAGTTTACCCAACATGGCCTTGTATAAAAAAATATACAAATTAAGTTGTCTACGTAGACTTAGTGATGGCCAACCTACCAGTTCATACAGCGTACAATGATGAGTACGGGAATAAGAATTAGTTAAGAAGCGCAGAGCACTATGGTACACAGAATCTAACAGGTGGAGAGTACCATTACCTCGTCCTCAGTAAATGAGGCAGCGTTGGAGGAATCTTTAGAACCTGCGCAGTGTCTGAACTGTTTAGAAGCAGTAGAGCTTTCTGAGCTATCTAAAATTTTAGCTTCATCTAAACCTTCTACCTGTATGTTAGACCCAATCCCAACCAAGTTGTTTAAGGACATATTCCCTTTGATCAGTGGTCCTATTTTAGACATGATTAATCTATCCTTGGTAAATGGATATGTACCACAGGCTTTTAAAGTAGCCGTTATTAAACCTTTACTTAAGAAACCTTCTCTTGATCAAGATGAGTTAGTAAACTACAGACCTATATCTAATCTTCTTTTCTTATCTAAAATTCTTGAGAAAGTAGTTGCTAATCAACTTTGTGAACATTTACAAAGTAATGACCTACTTGAGGAGTTTCAGTCAGGCTTCAGAGCTCATCATAGCACTGAAACAGCTCTGGTGAAGGTCACTAATGATATTCTCATGGCCTCAGAAAATGGACTTGTGTCTATACTTGTCCTGTTAGATCTCAGTGCTGCATTTGATACAGTTGATCACAATATTCTCCTACAAAGACTTGAACATACTGTAGGGATTAAGGGGAAAGCATTAGGCTGGTTTAAATCTGATCTGTCGGACAGATTCCAGTTTGTTCATGTTAATAATAAATCTTCCTCAAACTCTAGGGTCACCTGTGGAGTACCACAGGGTTCAGTCCTTGGACCAATTCTCTTTACTATATATATGCTTCCGATCGGCAAAATTATCAGACAGCATGGGATTAATTTCCACTGTTATGCTGATGATACTCAGCTATATTTATCCATAAATCCTGATGAATCCAATCAGTTACTTCGACTGCAGTCATGTCTTGATGACATCAAAAGCTGGATGACTTTAAATTTCCTGCACTTAAATTCTGACAAGACAGAAGTTGTAATCTTTAGGCCAGAGTCCCCAAAAAATAAACTTCTTAATCAATCACTTAATCTGGATGGCATTAACTTGGCCTCTGGTAATAAAGTTAAAAATCTTGGTGTTGTTTTCGACCAAGACATGTCATTTAAATCCCATATTAAACAGGTTTCCAGAGTTTATCGCCAAAATTAGAAACATTCTGTCCAGGGGTGATGCTGAAAAACTAGTCCATGCATTTGTTACTTCAAGGCTGGACTATTGTAATTCTTTACTATCAGGAAGTCCACAAAATGCAGTTCGAAGTCTTCAGCTGATCCAAAATGCTGCAGCAAGAGTTCTGATGAAAATCAACCAGAGGGATCATATTTCTCCTGTTTTAGCTTCCCTTCATTGGCTTCCTGTTAAATCAAGAATAGAATTTAAAATTCTTCTTCTAACGTATAAAGCCCTTAATAATCAAGCTCCATCATATATCAGAGCTCTGATTACCCCGTATGTTCCTAACAGAGCACTTCGCTCTGAGACTGCAGGTCTGCTGGTGGTTCCTAGAGTCTCTAAAAGTAGAATGGGAGGCAGATCCTTTAGCTATCAGGCTCCTCTCCTGTGGAACCAACTCCCAGTTTTGGTCCGTGAGGCAGACACCCCGTCTACTTTTAAGACTAATCTTAAAACTTTCCTTTGTGACAAAGCTTCTAGTCAGAGTGGCTCATGTTACCCTGAGCTACCTCTATAGTTATGCTGCTATAGGCTTAGGCTGCTGGAGGACATCAGGGTCTATTTCTCTCCTACTGCTCTCCAATCTGCATTGTTTGTTGTTATTTCAGCTTTTAACTTTTTGTTCTCTGTCATTTTCTCTTCATAGAAGGTACACCTGGTCTGGTGTTCTGTTAGCTGTGACATCATCAGGGGAGGCAGATCATCCTGTATTACCATCTAACATAGAAAGTACTCCTGGGTTAATGTGAGCTTCTGAGCTTTCTGTGTCTCTGCTCTGTCTTCTCTACCATAGAAAGTACTCTTGGGTCAATGTGAGCTTCTGAGCTTTCTGTGTCTCTGCTCTGTCTTCTCTAACATAGAAAGTACTCCTGGGTCAATGTGAGCTTCTGTGCTTTCTGTGTCTCTGCTCTGTCTTCTCTAACATAGAAAGTACTCCTGGGTCAATGTGAGCTTCTGTGCTTTCTGTGTCTCTGCTCTGTCTTCTCTAAGCCCCAGTGGGTGGAGGCAGATGAGCGTTCACACTGAGCCTGGTTCTGGTTCTGCTGGAGGTTCTCCTCCCTTTTAAAGGGGAGTTTTCCTCTCCACTGTCGCTTCATGCATGCTCAGTATGAGGGATTGCTGCAATCCCTCCATGGCCATCAATTTAATTCAGACATGAAAGGGTGGAATTAGCCGGACTGTCCTCGTTAACACTTTTAATAGTAACTAACTGTAAACGGTAAATGTCCTGTACAGTGCTTTAGATTAGATTAGATTAGATTCAACTTTATTGTCATTACACAGGTACAAGGCAATGAAATGCAGTTCAGGTCTAACCAGAAGTGCAATAGCAGGAAGTGCAGGATAAACAATGGTTCCATAAGTACAGGACATGGGTTTTTATTGAATTAATATAGAGATGGATACTATTATAAACAGAATTTTACTGATTTTTCCTATGAATATAATACATAGATAACTAGTATTGTGAACTAAATTTACAACTGGATATGTACAGGTGGATATTACTATAAATAGAGTTTTTATAGATATTTACAATAGCATAATATACAGATGGTTGTTATTATAACAGAGTTTACAGGTGAATATGTACTATGAATATATGTACAGATGGCTATTACTATAAAATGAATAAATTATGTTTGGACAGCAGCTATTTAAATTAAAGTGCAGTGGAAGGTAATTGCATGTTACAGTTAAAGTACGGTATTGCAGATGTATATGTAAACAATTGGTTCTGTGAATAAACAGTCAGCAGTGCAAATCAATATTCAGTCATAGTTAGTAGTGCAGGATGCATGTAAACAGTTGTTACTATAGTAACAGTCAGCAGTGCAGGGGAACATTATAGTCTTGTAAGTCTTTATCAGGTCCTGAAGACCCTGAAGCGCTTCACACTGCATTCAGTCACTCAATTCAATTCAATTCAATTCAATTTTATTTATATAGCGCCAAATCATGAAACATGTCATCTCAAGGCACTTTACAAAGTCAAGTTCAATCATATTATACAGATTGGGTCAGATTATACAGATTGCTCAAAAATGTCCTATATAAGGAAACCAGTTGATTGCATCAAAGTCCCGACAAGCAGCAGTCACTCCTGGAGAACCGTAGAGCCACAGGAAGAGTCATCTGCATTGTACATGGCTTTGCTGCAATCCCTCATACTGAGCAAGCATGAAGCGACAGTGGGAAGAAAAACCACCCATTAACGGGAAAAAAAAACCTCCGGCAGAACCGGGCTCAGTATGAACGGTCATCTGCCTCGACCGACTGGGGTTACAGAAGACAGAACAGAGACACAACAAGAGAAACAAAAAAGCACAGAAGCACACATTGATCTAGTAATCTGTTCTACATTAGATGGTAGTAGCGGGTGATCCGTCTTCTCTGGATGATGTCACAGTTAACAGAACGCCAGACCAGGTGTACCTACTATGAAGAGAAAAGAGAGAGAACAGAAAGTTAAAGCAGAAATGACAACACATAATGCATAATTGAAGAACAGTAGAACTCAATATAGTGAGAAAATTAGGTCCTGATATACTCCAGTAACCTAAGCCTATAGCAGTAAAACTATAAAGGTAACTGAGAGTAACATGAGTCACTAGTTATAATTTTTGTCAAAAAGAAAAGTTTTAAGCCTAGTCTTAAAAGTAGACAGGGTGTCTGCCTCACGGACCAAAACTGGGAGTTGGTTCCACAGGAGAGGAGCCTGATAGCTAAAGGATCTGCCTCCCATTCTACTTTTAGAGACTCTAGGAACCACCAGCAGACCTGCAGTCTGAGAGCGAAGTGCTCTGTTAGGAACATACGGGGTAATCAGAGCTCTGATATATGATGGAGCTTGATTATTAAGGGCTTTATACGTTAGAAGGAGAATTTTAAATTCTATTCTTGATTTAACAGGAAGCCAATGAAGGGAAGCTAAAATTGGAGAAATATGATCCCTCTTGTTGATTTTCATCAGAACTCTTGCTGCAGCATTTTGGATCAGCTGAAGGCTTTGAACTGCATTTTGTGGACTTCCTGATAGTAAAGAATTACAATAGTCCAGCCTTGAAGTAACAAATGCATGGACTAGTTTTTCAGCATCACTCCTGGACAGAATGTTTCTAATTTTGGCGATATTCCGGAGGTGAAAAAAGGAAACTCTGGAAACCTGTTTAATATGGGATTTAAATGACATGTCTTGGTCAAAAATAACACCAAGATTTTTTATCACACGCTGGTGAACTACACCATAGCCACAGCTGCCCTGGGGCAGGCGGCCACATCGGTGCCATGGCCAGTGGCCACAGCCCTCTGACCACCGCCAGCAGGCAGAACAAGTGAAGTGTCCTGCTAAAGGACAACGACTAAAACTGTCAGAGCAAAGGTTCGAACCAGCAACCCACCGGTTACAGGATGAACTCGTAGCTCCTGCACCACTGTTGCTCCTAGGATCAATGAAATGACACGTTAAAATGCAGGCGTGCCTGTCACCATGGTTACCTCCAAGCAGTGCTCAAACAGCAAAAAAAAAAAAAATTAAATAATAGAAACACTTAAGGTGCATTGTGCAAGTTTTGAAGTTAAATATAATTTTTTTAATTTTCCCTATATGCCCTCATAATTGCCTGACGTGTAAAACGAGTTATCTTCTATATGCTGCAGTTGCCTCTACAGGCCTCATTAGTCAGTTTATGAGAGAAAGATTCAGGCCGAATCCTCTGGGCTAGCGTTTTAGGCTACGCGCTCTCGCTCAAAGCGTTCAAACTGTTGTTCAACTGTTAGTTTGAGAGTCTCCGCTGCCACTGAGGCATTAGAGAACATGTTTTACAGAGGGATCAAAAAACACCAGCAACAAGCTCTTCTCAGACCCCATCACAGACTCCATTCAAGAGTAAAAAAAACATCTTTAGTGAGACGAAAAGGGCAAAATTGGACTCAGATCGAAGGAACAGAACCAGAGTAAATATTGGGGCAATTTTTATCCAATGGAGGAAGCTTTTACGCCTGTCGAAATGAGTATCTGTCATGTTTAGCAAATTGACTCTGAATGAGCACAATCACGGAGGCAGGAATCAGTTAAAGGTTTTATTGAAGAAAATAATAAAGGTGGAGATGAAGTCGGCAGGCTGGATCTCTGGGTCTTGCTGAGGAAGGGAAGGAGAGAGGTGAGCAACAGAAAGGTGAGGGTTTGAATGGTGAGAGTCTGAGGAGAGCACTGGAACTCACTGGGCTGATGGTTTGGCTTGAGCTTGGGAGGGTGATGTCCAGGATTATTGATGGGAGGTGCAGGTCCGGTAGATGTTCTCCAGATGTTTGGTCAGAGGGTGGACAGGCAGGCGAGCTCAGGCAGGAGGGCTTATGCAGGGTGTGGATCAAACGCTTCATGGTTTCCAGCAAGCTGGCTTGGAATGTCTTGGTGGAGTCTTCAGAATGTGTGAGTAACAGGAATGGTTCTTCGGCTTTGGAATCTGGGTTTCTAGGAGGAAGGAAAATGAGAACAGGGTTAGGTTTGGGTCATGCAAGGAGTCAAGGCTTGAAAAGAGGTTTGGTCTGTACCAACGCATGAGCGTAAACGAACTGACGCCCTCCTCCTGGTTCCAGCTCCTTAAGAAGGATGGTAATCAGCTCAGATGTAGAGCACCTGCCCTCCAATTTAATGACATCCATATAAATACAGACTGTGGAAGAACCACCGTGCTGGTACTATTGGACCTTAGTGCAGCATTTGATACTGTTGATCACTCCATTCTGTTAGAGCGCCTGGAGAACTGGGTCGGCCTCTCTGCTACAGCTCTCCACTGGTTTAAATCCTACTTAAAGGACAGGGACTTTTTTGTATCAGTAGGTAACTTTACATCGAAGATTACAAAAATCACATGTGGGGTTCCCCAAGGGTCCATCCTGGGTCCCCTCCTCTTCAATATCTACATGCTCCCTCTAGCCCAGATAATAAAAAATAACAACATCAGCTACCATAACTATGCAGACGACACACAGCTCTACATCACCATGTCACCAGGTGACTGTTATAAGAATTATTATTCTGAAGTCACTATGGCCTCACACCACTCGGACAGAGGAGGCCTGGAGACCTGATGTCTGTGTATAAGATCCACTGTTTTCTGATTGCAAGGCCAAATGCTGCAGCTGCTGAGGGATACTGATTGTTTACGATAGACTGTCTTTGTTTTGTCTCATGGGAAGGCCACGGTGCAGTATTAGGGGAAGCCCGAAAAGTGAGACAGACAGAGACAGGGCAGACAGAGACTGCAGCGGAACCGTGGGGTGCGATTACTTTCCATCTATGTGAATCTCTGCTCTGTTTCTCAATAAAGGTGCTGGAACGTTATACCACCGTCTCGTCATTTAGTAAAGATGGGAACTCAGTTACTATTGCTTAGAATTCCACCCAAAACTCCCACAACAATTTGGCGTAAACGAACAAGATCTCCGACCGACGAGCGAGGGAGTCCGGGGACAGGAGCTGCTTTGGCCGGCCCGGAGAGGTTATCCGGCCTCTGGTACCCCGAATGGATTTTCAAGGGACGTGGAGGAGCTCCTGGTCTCGGAGCGTCTCTGGGCGTCGGCGCGAAGATCCGAACCTTTCTTTCATGAGACGGTAAGGGGATTATTTTCCAGCTCTTTTAAAAACAAACGCAATTGGTCAAAAATGCTTGCAAGCTTTTAAATTTTAAACCCCATTTTAAAGTATACCTCAAGAAATTGTAAAATTAAAAACTGTAAACCTAAAAGGTAGTAAAAGTAAAAGCCGGTAGAAATAATGAATTATATTTAATCCTTAAGGCAAATAAAACAGGGTTCGCAATACCGAACGGTGACTAAGGTTTAAACATTAAACTAAAATTCAAAATTTAATTAGAATACGTTTTCAGCTGAAATACGGACTTTCCCACAAGGGGGGAGGAGTGGCAGAGTGATTTTCACCTGGAGAACAGGTGACCGGCTGAGCAGTTTGCAGCTGGTCCATTAAAGTCCTCTTGTCTTGGGTTTGTGCAAGAGGCTGTCCACTTCTGTTGTGGATGAAAGCGGCAGGGATGCTTAAGTCCTTGACTGTTGCGAAGACGTTTGCAGCTTTGATAAGTGGGGACCCCGACCATTATACCAAAAAGGCGACCATCGGATGTGAGGCCTTTCATTTAGTTGGTCGATCGTGCTAAGGACGAGTAGAAAATAATAATAAAACACAAAAAAAGGATAAAATAAATAAAAACAAACAAAAAAAAGAGTCTGGAAGCAGAAGAGTCAGTGTAATGGGTCAAAGGCAGGGTTTTTCAGGGTCAAGCCTAGCCCCAGGGTGAGACGTTCGATTTCATGCTGAAAAACGTAGGGGCCCAGACACATGACATGCATAAATGATTTGATATGATTTGATTAAACATGCAGATTTCTCACATAGGGGTTATTATTATTACTATTATTTTATTTTATTGCAGTACTGCTACTAAATAATAAAAATAAAATTAAGAGAAAAAAGAAAAGCGAAAATTGAATAAAATGGATAAAAACAAGGAAACGGAAACGAAACTAAAAAGGCGTTGCACCGGGGAAGCGTTTACGTGGGGACCGATTAGGCACTTCCGTTGTGGATAAAATTGGTCTAAACTGCTAATAGCGACGTATAACTTTCAAAAATGGGTAAGCGTCCAAGTGTCTGCGAGACACAGAGTTGTATCCTTGCGGGACTGAAGCGTAAAACCGCGTGTGGACGAAGCATCGGGGGGTCGTAACCAGCGCACGCTCTCCACCTTTTAAACTAAGCGGGAACTTAACGCGTTGAAAACATCTTTCGGCGTTGACGTTTAAAAATTATGGAAAACAGAACTATTTAAGATGGTGAAAAAGCAGGCCTGCACGTGTTTGTCTGTCTGAATGTCATCGTTTGTATGTAACCGTACGTGTGTATGTATCTATGTAACTAAACGTTCGTCTGTGTGAATTAATTCGGGGTAAAAGTAATGTTCATGGTTTCAGAATGTTCATTTGTTTTGGGAGAACTGCAGCTCCGTAATTCAAATGACATTTTAAGCATGGACTATGTTAACAATAGAGGTACAGTAAAAGAGAGATTTAAATAACAAAGTTTGTTTTTTAACATTAAATATCAGGACCAAATTAAATTGATACACGGAGAGATTAACATGTCTTGAACGGAAATATTTCAGCTTTGTTAGAAATTGGAAATAAGCGTTACATAAGCTTGTTAATAAGTTTACTGTTTTACAAATTTAGGCTGAGATCCTATCACTTGTTTTTTTAGCCCTAAAGTAACTTAAAATTACTGAGCTCTCATTGCTAATAATAATAATGATTCATCACAAACCAGTCCAGTTGAAAGAAGTTTAGATATACAAGATTTTTGATTTAAATAGATGAGGGAAAACTGTGCTTTGAACAAACCTGTATGGAACTAAATATGAATTGCTTTTCTGAGGGTTTTCTATTCATTTATTTTATTTATTTTTTACTTGGAATTTGAATGCAACTAATGAGAAATTTTGAAAAGCGTCAAGATATCACAAGGCCACGTTACACGCGTCATCAGTTACGAAATCATCTGATGTTATTAGTTATGCTGAGCTGAGGCGATCCTCAGAGAGACAGTATAACCTGAGAAGGACAATAGATATGATAAACAAATCTGACCATGATGTAAACATCTGAATGTTTATGGCGAGGCTAGGTCTGTGTGTTCTGGCCTGGGGGCTGATCCTTGGGACAAGGACTAAAGGTGATGTCATTGACTTCAGCCTGATCCAGTTTTGAGTTTTATTTTGTCAGAGACAA
This sequence comes from Fundulus heteroclitus, assembly GCF_011125445.2. Lineage (NCBI taxonomy): Eukaryota > Metazoa > Chordata > Actinopteri > Cyprinodontiformes > Fundulidae > Fundulus > Fundulus heteroclitus. The sequence continues at coordinate 1,130 of NW_023397437.1, read as the reverse complement.
AGTTTGATTTTTTTTCTATCCTTTTGTTTCTTTTATGTTTGTCATGTTAGAGGGAACACTGTAGTTAAAATGTTTGTGACTGTTTTGCTGTAATTTCTTTTCAACCTATGGAGCGTTTTCTTTGGCAAAATATGCTGGCAGAATTCATTCTGTTTGCAGGCGTGAGGACTGGAGGATGGACTCTTGATGAGAAGGAGAATGTTGGGCTGCTGAATTTAGACATTGGACTGAAAATGGACAATGAAGGACTATGACTGAGGCATCGGACAACCTTCGACAACAAACACAGATGAGTTCTGCAGACACGACTTCATGCATTTCACTTCAGATTTTGTTGTACACAATTAAAACAAAACACACATTACAAAACACATAAAGATTATGTAAAGGTGAAAACTTTTAAAGAAGCACCTTGATGGAATCATGGAGCAACTTAATAAATTAAGTGGGTATTATATCAACAGTTAAATAAATAAATGAATTAATTAGTTTCATTTAATGAACATCTTAGAGTAAGCTGATTTCTGCTACTCTGGCAGGCTTCAATAAAACGCAAAGAAAGGTTACTGGCTAAAATGGGTAATGTTGCAATAAAATTAGCATAATGACACATCCTACTAACTAACATGGGTAAATTTAGGATTAAAGCATCAGGGTACAATGGTTACAATATTTATGGAGATTTAATATCTTTCAACTAGAACACAAATAACTCAAAAGTCTTTTTAACCAGTTAACCTGTTAACCTGAGGGCTTTTAGATCAGGATAATTTAATGGTTATCGTCTTACATACAGAAAAGAAGTAAGATTCATTTAATTAGATTAGATTATGGGGACATTTTGGATCTGGTCAGGATGGTTGGGGGGCTGTGATGATAAAAGGGTAACAGCTTGAAGGTGATATCAATGAATGAAGGTTTTCTCTGAGGAACATCAAAGCAGCAAAGACACCCCACATTGGAACTCCTGTTTTGAATGGGACATAAGGTGAGATCCTTACAATGAGAGACGTTCCACACAGGGGGGTGTGGAGACCCCTGGGAATGGCCACCAGGGACGAGCTGCTGTGGACTTGACACAGCTGGTGGAACCAGAGGGACGACGAGGGGGGTCCCACAGGTTACCTGAC
>NW_023397436.1:0-30684 GCF_011125445.2 Fundulus heteroclitus | reverse complement strand
GTTCGCCATATTCTAATAAACGTCCTAAATGAAAGAACCCTTCTTACAATTTATGCAAACTATACTCGATAACGGCCATGCAGAATTGCACACCCCCCTCTGAAAGAACAGGAGGAGTGCTGGTATCTCCCTTCTTTGGAGTTTATCACCCTCGCAAATTAGACCAGATTCGGATTGTGTTCGACTCCAGTGCACGTCATGAAGGTTGTCACTCAATGACGTTCTTCTTACAGGCTCTAATCTTAACAACAGTCTCTTATGTGAGAAGAACGAGTAGCAGTGACCGCTGATGTTAAGCAGATGTTCCATTGCTTTGCCGTCAGAGAGGACCATCGGAACTTCTTACGATTTCTTTGGCATGAAAACAATTGCATGGAACAACCAATGTGGAGTATCACATGACTGTTCATGTTTTTGGCAACAGTCCGCCACCACCTGCAGTTGCAACCTATGGGCTTCGTCGTGCATCAGAAGATCAGGAGAACAGGACAACACAACAAGACATCTTGTAGACCGTCACTTCTATGTTGATGATGGCCTTGCCTCCTTTTCATCAAGTGACGAGGCAATTTCTGTTGTCAAAAAGCTCAACAAACATTGGCTGCATCCAATTTAAAGTTGCACAAGATTGCATCTAATAAAAGCATTCCCCAAGGAGACATGGCAAAGGGCCTTAAAGATCTCAACCTTGGAGCAGACCCTCCACCAATGCAAAGCAGCCTTGGAATAATTTGGGACATCAACACAGACGAGTTTACCTTTCAAGTCTCAAATGAAGAGAAACCTTATACACGTAGAGGAGTGCTGTCAACTGTAAACAGTTTGTACGATCCACTTGGATTCGCAGCCCCAGTGAGTATTCAAGGTAGAGCTCTTCTAAGAGAATTTTCAACTGAAACCATTAACTGGGACGACCCACTTCCAGAGAGGAAACTACAGGAATGGAGTGCATGAAGGAACTTGCTAAAACATCTTGAACAAGTGAGGATCCATAGACAGTACACCTCCCTTTCCTTTCAGAATGCAACAAACAGAGAATTGTGCATGTTCTGTGATGCCTAAGGCAATTGCTGCCGGCTGCGGCTTGGCTTATGTCAAGATTTCAGATGCAAGGCAAAAGTGAACTTGGTTTCATGTTTGGCAAAGCAAAACTTGCTCCATAAAAAGCAGTTACCATCCCGAGGTCGGAACTTTGTGCAGCTGTCCTTGCCATTGAGATTGCTGACATGATATCTGAGGAGATTGATGTTCCCTTCCACTCAACAAAGTTCTTTACCGACAGTAAGGTAGTTCTCGGTTACTTCAGAATGAGTCCAGGAGATTCTACGTTTACATCTGTAACCGGGTGCAAAGAATAAGAAGTCATCTAATCCAGACCAATGGAACTACATTCCTACAGAGTTGAATAATCCAGCTGATATAGCTTAAGATCCATCCCAGCTCAAGCCTTGGAGAACAGCAAGTGGCTCACAGGACCAGATTTCCTACTAAAGCAAAACAGGTGCACTGAACAAACCGTAACCTCTTTCAACCTAGTTGACCCTGAATCCGACCCAGAGATTCGGCCTACAGTGACCCGTTGTCTAAAAGTACTAACAGACTCTTTCATAAACCCAAGTCATTTCGAGTCATTTTCATCATGGAAGTCTCTGTTGAGGGCAATAGCTAGACTGGTTCGCACAGTCAAACTGTACAAGAATGAGAATCAAAAGAGCAAATGTCAAGGTTGGCATATGTGCAAGGATCTGAGCCCAGATGATTTTCTGACAGCAAAGCGTGTCATTTTGAGCAGCCTTCAACGCAAGAGCTACCCTGAATTATTTGCATGTATTAGAGATCAGAAGGAGATCCCTAAACATAGTCATCTCAGGAAACTGTAACCCTACATTGATGACTCAGGTTGCCTCAGAGTAGGAGGTCCTCTCGCACAGCCAATCTCCAAAGTGATGAAGCAAATCCATATATTATTCCTAGTCATCACCATCTGACGACCCTTCTGGTACGTCACTATCATCAGCGTGTACAGCATCAAGGACATCTATTTACAGAAGGTGCTGTGAGGTCAGCTGGCATTTGGATCATTGGTATAAAACAGTGCATCAGCTCGGTCATATACCACTGTGTAATCTGCCGTAAATTGAGGCAGAATACGGAAGAACAAAAGATGGCAGACCTGCCAATGGATCGTACCGCAGTTGCTCCTTCATTCACTTATGTCGGAGTCGATAGTTTTGGGACCCTGTATTGTACTTCTCTCCGCGAACACAGGGAGGCTATGCAAACAGTAAGCGCTGGTCTGTTATCTTCAGTTGTTTGAGCACTAGGGCCATTCATGTCGAGGTGATGGAATCTATGGAGTCATCAAGCTTTATCAATGCCTTTCGAAGATTCGTTTCCATTCGTGGACCGGTAAAGCAACTGAGATCCGACTGTGGAACTAACTTCCTAGGAGCATGCAAGGAGCTTGGTATAACTCCAACACACTGCAACAATCAAGAAATTCAGAGTTTCTTAAATGTAAATGAGTGTACATGGATTTTCAATCCCCTCATGCCTCACATATGGGAGGAAGTTGGGAGCGCATGATTAGCATCACAAAGTGCATACTAGATTCCATGTTGTCAAGTACTGCAACTCAGCATCTTACCCATGAAGTGCTAGTTACCTTTCTAGCTGAGGTAACTGCCATTGTGAACTCTCGACCTTTAACTCCAATCTCTTCCGATCCTGACTGTCCCTTTGTTCTCACACCTGCTACCCTCCTTACCCAAAAGACTGGGGATTCCTCTACACCTCCTGGAGATTTTGAGAGTGGAGGTCTTTACAGATGTCAGTGGAGGCAGGTGCAACATCTCTCAAATGTTTTTTGGCATTGTTGGAGGAGTCAATACTTGCCTACCTTGCAACCGTGACGAAAGTGGCAATCAGAGAAGCCTAATCTTCAAGTTGGAGATCTTGTGCTTTTAAAGGACTGTCAAGCCAAGAGAAACAAGCTTGAAGTAAAAAACAGTTCTGGAGGTGCATGTAAGACCTTCTTGAGGCCATTTACTGGAGTTGTTCTCCTTCTGAAAAACACCTGTAGCAAGGACAGTAGTTCGACATAAGGTGACATCTTATGATGTCAGGCAGGGAGTGTGCTGACAGTTATTCTTCCCAGCCAGCAGGTGGTGGTGTTTTTCATGCTAAGTTTGTTATGGAACAGTAGAATGAGTTCAGAAACACATGTATAATGGCTGACACAGGCAGTTTGTCAGTCTTCATTTAATCCTTCTTCATCCTGTTTTGTTGTTTAGAGAAAGCACTGCTTGTAAGTATTTTGTGTTATTTTATTACATCTGAGACATACACAGTATTAAGTATTTGTGCCCTTACTATTTGTTATGATTTGACTACTATTGTATTCTAAATCACGTTTTTCATCTTTTATTTGTAGTTTTCACTCTTTTGGCATTGAAAGCAACGTCAATTAAGTGACATATGCCTGTCAATCGTCTAAGAGTTTATCTATCTGCACAACTGTTACGTGAAACACAGTGGGGGAAGAATACAATGCAAAACCAAGATTCTAAACAATACTAGCATTTAACATCTTAGGAATATGTAACTTATAAGACAAATACAGTGATTGCAAAATTCTTTTTTTATATATAATGCATTCAATTGTTTTCATAATGTCTTGCATCTCAGAGATGTCTTCTCCTCGCCCTTAAAGATAATGGTTTATAGAGTCATTTGTCCCAACTGCGATCTCCACACAGCTGTATGTGAATCTTTTATTAGAAATAAAAAACGCCTATATAACATTTTGTTCACCTATCGTTCTATCAAGTTGTTACAAACCCTGACACACCAATGATTTTAAACTACTTACTTAAAGAGGGTCTGTAATAGAACTAGCTTAGATATGCATTAAGTTACCCTCTGTTGCCCTCTGTTTTTCTATTTATCCAATTTTTTATGTTATGTAGTTGTTCTATTTTATTTAGCATTCACTTTTTGTACTGCTAAATCTGTTTAAGCCTGTTTCCAAGAACCTAGAGGGGGCTAAGCTAACCGGCCTTATGGAGTCTTTGTCCAGCAGATACGTTCTGTCTGACACTTCGCCCATTAAATCTAATTTATGGTCCTGGCCTGTTTCTTAGGAGTCGACCGAACAAATATTCAGAGAGCCATGGGAGAGCTCTTTTTTTTAAACAACCATTATCTAATTTATAACGCAGTACTGTTCCCTATCCCTCTGTTTGAGAACGAAATTAATTTTGTTACAAAACATTAACAATGAACAGTATTTAGTCATCACAGGGAGTCAATTAACTGCAAATGCTCACCTGGGTTAAAGCAGGCAGAAGTTGCATAAGATCAGTATATCTAAATGAAATAACTACGAGTGTATGTTCTCAGTGGCACACAGCAATTCGGCTTTGTGAGAATGCTGGATGTTCCAACTTATTTACATACTGAGACAGGGTGGTGTATCTGGGCAAAGGAAATGTAAAACATTATTTTAAACCTGAATAAAACACCAGGTAATATAACAAAATCCTGGTGAATATCACAGCTGGCAACTGTTATATGTAAAATAGAAAAATCCCACTACTTTTTCAGCTAATAAGAAATAACCTAACAGATCCGTTGAACCTATGTTGTTTAAAAACAGAATGTTTCACTCAGGACACATCTGTGCTTACCAGAAAGAGGCCTCACATCGTAAAACCGAGTCGTATAACCGTCACCCCAGGAAGTCCTAAGCTGACAGTAACTCCAAGTTTGTAAATTTATGGCATGCACTAGTAAACCCAGAGAGGCTACTCACTGTGACCCTAAATGTAAGTGGAGCACGTGAAATTATTCCCACCCCAGTGGATTTTCTGCCCATAATTGTGATGGTAAAGTACACCTGTTGCTGTTTAATTGTGTACAGAACAAAAAATGAATAAACATGAATATATTGTCAAAAACCGCAAACCTGTGCACTGGGATACGCTCAGTTGGCTGCCTTAAGAAATTATTAACCAGCTCCGATCCATCTGCCCAGGAACTCAAAAGATGTAGAGAAAGAAAAAATATGAGAACACAGGCCATCCAGATCAATCCCATTAAATGTGTGTCAGTAGTATATGGCTAAAAATAACTGTCTGTGTTTTACCTTAAAGATGTTTGATACCAGTCTGTGGCTTCTGAGATGGACTCGGATTGACATGCAACAGATCAGGCAAACATGAGATCGGAGTTAAGACTTCATATTCAAGGCTTCCATGTGTGGAACTCTACATTTCTTCCCCCAGTGTTGCAGTAGCAGCTCACTGTAATGTCTCTGCAACTCACATCAGTGACAAAGTCCCCTTTTCACAACTCAGATGCTGATGAATCAAGTGGCTCCAATATGTGCAGAAAGTTTATACAGTCATTTCCCTTGACAGCTTGGGATCTGCACTGTTCATGAGCGTTGGCCACTTTTCCAGGGTGCGCAAACATTGTTCATGGGAGCGTTATCCCCTTCCTGGGGTACTGACCTACTGGATGTGAGGTCGTATTGGGACTTCATGCCAGGATTCGGTGACTCGATGCCAGGCTGATTTGCTGGAGGTGTGAAACAACATCATGCCCAGGTGTCCAGCGTGAGCGACTTTAGGTGTTCAAAAAGTTCTGACATGTCCACCTCGTCTTTTCGGCACTCTACTCCTCCTCATGTCTGCGCTGATTTGTCACAATGCCATCCGGGTTCATGCTGCAGAATCCACAGACCCATAATGAACTGAAGGACAAAAAGAAACAGGAGAAGGTAGCCCCCCTCCTTTAATTAAGTTAGACATTGCTGCCGCTTACTGTTACTCCCTTCCTACTTTGTTTTCCAATAACTAATTTTAGTAACTTTTAGTAATTAACAAACTCAAGCTTAGTCTTTCTCCCCTCCCTTTAAGCCACAGGCAAATGGTGTATCAAATATTGTCCCAGCGAGCATATCAGGATTTAAGTTCATCAGCTGAGACACTAAAGAGGACACGCTGTCTAACATTCTTTCTCCAAATAATCCACCCATAATGGACTGATTTGTTTTAGGATCCACACCTGTGTGTCTGATCCATCCTGCTGATTTTTTTTTCCGGTAGATGTTGTGAGTCCCAGTCAAACTTTGGAAGCTCTGCTACAGTGAATAAAGAAAATGCTGTATAACTACATCTATCAAGGAAGAAATTATAAAAAACACTAAAGTTACATTTTTAAAATGGCTCTAAAATTAGTTTTGTGCCTTTGTTTAGAAAAGTTTTAAGTCAAATTCTGCCAGCCACGATCGATCACCAGCAATGATGTTGAAGAGTTTATTCACCAGAAATTGCACATTACCAAATGAACAAATAGAAAGATTCCTCGGCTCCTAAATTACTGTGTGACAAGGGCATCTACATTTTGTGGGACTATGAAAATGTGGTTACATATAATGAATACTTTGGGGACCGTCCTGTGATTATCCCATAATATTTTCCGTTTCTACTAGTTCTACTAGTACCAATACCTCCAATTGCTTTTCTCCGTTTAAAGTTCTCCTGCACTTCAACAAACATCATTAATGCATCAACCTTTTTTTTCCAATGATTTCCAAATTCCCCTTAGTTTTTTACCCATATCTTTAGCCAGATTCTTGCTCCATAATGAACACTTTTAACTTAACCAAATGTAATCTGCTTCACAGTCACTTCTCATATCTTGAGGCCCAGAGCCAGGGAGAGGCAAATTCACACCCCAGCAGGAACACACACACCCAGCAGAAATACACACAGAGAGACCCACACTTTGCAGATTCGCAGGCTCAATCAGTCTGTGCTTCTCACTTACACTCCATGGATCCCATTTACAACCGAGACATTCAAAATGTTGGACAAGACAGAACATATAAACACAAACAGCCTAGCGTAACACAGAAGGACCTCTTTGCCCTGTCCGTTCAATGGAACGTATTCTCAAAATTCCTCGCTTTACCCGCCGTGCTTCAGAACCTTGTTCTGATGCTAGAAAACAATCCTATTGTTTCTTCTGGGAAACCTTAACATCCCCTATTCTTCTATAACAGCATCACCATTTAGGATCTTAACTGTTCTTAGCCTCAACTTTTAAAGATGTTACGTATTCTTGGCAGTTGTCCATTCCTTGCTTCTTTATGAGCGTCCCAAATTCTCAAGAGGTAGCGCAGCCCCTCAGCCCTAAAATCACCAGTTTGTCAGTCTGTTTTGCGTGTGGCCAATCCTCCGGACATATTTTTTGTCTCTGTTTTTTTTTTTTATCTTTTTTATTTTGTTTTATTTTTTTTTCCGACAGCCTCACCATTTAAGGCATTTAAGGCTTCTTCCTAAGGCTGCTTTTATTCTCTTTTAGGTTTCTATCTTATTTTACGTTTTTCTGACATGGACATACACATAAATCCCATTCAATCATTTCTCGGTTTAAACATAAATTTTGTGAAAAAATATCCGCGATGTGTCAAAAATAGGGACTCGTGCTTGTTTAATCACGGAATGTTTAAAGATTGTTACAAACTGTAACTGGTCTAGAAGAAAGAAAACACTGTACGCATGAACAATTTGAAACAATAAAAGTATCTTTATTACAAATTCTTTTTCTCGAGTTTTAATTTCATAGAATTTTAAGGAGAAAATTTCAACCATGCAGGGTTCGTGACTCTTTTGCTTCGAGTACGTCCGTTCTTGGGGGTTGGATCCTCAAACTCTATTCCAGGGAATTTAGGGGACAACACTGTTGTGTGTACCACTAGGTGGTGTATGAGTAGAGAATAAGAAGAGGGAGAAGAAGTGTGAGAGAAGGAAGTGGAACGGAGGTTTTTCTGCCTGCTAGACATGTTCTGAATAAAAGCTGTTAAGAGTTCCTTGCCTACGTAATTTTCCACCTCGTCCTAACACCAACACTTAAGAATTGGCGACGATGACGTCTGTACCAATGCCTGCACCATTCCTACCCTGCAGTGGAGAACCTACGGTCTCGTTTTCCATGTGGCGGAAAATGTTAGAGAACTACTTAACAGCTATCCATGCTACTGGCAATTCCTAGACGCCGTGCTCTACTAATTCATGCCCTTGACTTCGAGGGACAACATTTATTTTACACCTTGCCTAACGCCGACACTTCATACAATGACGCAATGACGGCGTTCGAACTACAGTTTACACCAAAGGTAAACGTTGTCGTGGCGAGACACCAATTCCGACAGAGAACGCAGAGGGCGGATGAGACTGTGCCTCAATACCTTGCTGCTTTACATGAGCTGGCTATTCCATGTGCTTATGGAACCATGGAGGACGAGATGCTGTGGGATCAGCTGATTGAGAAGGCTTATGCACCGGAGGTGAGAAACAGGCTTTTACTGGAATGTTCTCTTACGCTGGACAGCGCTATCACGCTGGCATGTCAAGTGGAACACGCTCTTCGGTCGTCCGAACTTCTCACCGGAGCTACAGCTGTTAACACGGTTGCCCAGCGCAGACCTACTCAACGTCAACACAAGGAAAATAAATGGCAAGCTGCATCTAAAAACAACCACTCGCGCCCCGCGCGGCAGACAGAGCGCACCTGTTATCGCTGTGGATCGACAAATCACCTGGCGAATGCAAGAAGCTGCCCTGCAGCCACGGCAAAATGCAACAGCTGTGGTAAGACTGGACACTTTTCTAAAGTTTGCTGCTCAGCTAAACAAGTTGGGGAAGTGATTCCTGAAGTGGTTGTGCTCATGTTAACCGCAAATGAAGGTAACACTACTGACAGACTGTTTTGCAATGTGAACATTAAAGCTGCATCGGGCGAGTCTGCTGATTGTGAATTACTGATTGATACAGGATCATCAGTTTCTATCATACCAGAGACTCTGTACAATAGACATTTTCCTGACTGTCATCTCACTGCACCTCAGGTTAAACTAGTTACCTACTTGAAAGAGGATATTCCTGTAATAGGATGTTTGGAAGCAACAGTTACCCTTCATGACAAGGCTGCTCCTGCTTCTTTGTATGTTGTCAAAGGCGGATCTGCATTACTGGGAATGGATCTGATAAAAGCACTGAATTGGACATTTAGCTCCGATTCAATCCGTGCTCCAACTCCTGAACATGCTTCTTCGGCTGCACCTGTGTTGCTGACAAAAACAGACTCTGCTTCTATTGGCTGTGTTGCTGGATTTGTGCACAAAGTTAAAATACGTGAGGATGCAGTACCATTTCGGCAAAAGCTTCGCCGCCTTCCATTTGCAGTAGGTGATGCAGTGTCTGAGGAACTGGATCTGCTGTTAAAGGAGAGAATTATCGAACGCATTGATGCTTCTCCCTGGATTTCGTCTGTTGTGGTCACAACAAGGAAAGAGGGCAGACCAAGATTGTGCGTTGACTTGAGGGAACCTAATAAAGCTATTGTTGCCGACAGTCACCCTTTGCCCCACACGGATGAGCTTCTAAGTGAGCTCAGAGATGCCAGTGTTTTTCTCCACCATTGACCTGGCATCTGCATACCATCAACTCCTGTTGCATGAGAATAGTAGGGATCTCACGGCTTTTATTGCACATAAGGGGCTTTTCCGTTACTGCAGTGTTCCCTACGGGTTGGCTTCTGCCCTATCTGCATTTCCAAAAAATGATGGAAACTGTGCTTAAAGGACTGCCTGGTGTGCACAATTACTTGGATGACGTAATTGTTTCAGGATCTTCTCTACAGGAACATGACAAACAACTGCGTGCTGTGCTCCAGCGTCTTACAGAGGCTGGCCTGACACTCAAAATGCGAAAATGCGCATTTAGACAGTCCAGCCTCAAGTTTCTTGGTTACATCATTTCCAAAGACGGCATCCTTCCTGATCCAGATCATTGTGCAGCTGTCCGTGATGCGCCACCACCACATGATCTTCCGTCTCTGCGCTCCTTTCTGGGTTTGATCTCCTGGTACAGTAAGTTTCTTCCTAATTTTGCCACATTAGTGGAACCAATGCGGGCTGTGCTGAGAGAAACTGCTGACTCTGGTTTTTGTGTGGACTAAAGGGGCTAATCAAAGCTTTAGGGAATTAAAAGAACTTTTACTGAACAGTCTGGTTCTGGCTCTTTTTTTTTTGTAATTCAAATTTTTATTGATTTTTCGGAACATTATCTCACATAAAACACAAATAAAAAAACAAAACAAAAAAGGCTGGTGCACCACCCCCCCGATCCCCCCCCCATACCCAGGGTACAGTCATATATTATAAGTATGTTACAGTGTCAATTCAAAAACATTCAGTAGTTAAGAGAAAGGTAATTGTCCGGGAAAATCAGACTTCATCCAGATACATTACTCGAAGCCATAGTTCTTTTCAATGAGTCCCAAAAGCTATCCCATTCCATGTCCCTGTTCCCATCCATGTTGTTGAGCATGACTTTATAAGAAGCTGTATCCGTCATTGATTTAGCTCGGGACACTTTGTGGTCTTCCAATGTCTTAAGATGATCCTGCAGGCTGTCACCAGACCGACCATCACAACTGCAAAAGCTCCTTTTGGGGTGTTTGGCATTTGAGATCGCTCTCCCAGTAAACACAGTTCTGGAGTCTGAGGGATCTCTGAGCCAAGCCATGCACTCAGAGCCTCCAAGATTTTAATCCAAAATGGTGAAACCAGAGAGCAGTCCCAAAAACAATGCAAATATGGGCCCCACTTCTTTCTTACATTTCCAACACCTATTATTTTCATTCTATGTAACCTCGTAGGTGTATGATAATATCTATGTAGCACCTTATACTGTATAAATTTACTTCTGGCCTCTTTTACATATTTACCACTCTCTGACAGTACCCCCAACAATCCTTCTTTTGTATACTATTTTCTCAAATCTTTCTGCCATAGAAGTTTAATATTCGACGATTCACTACTCAGATTATAATTTAGCAGCTTATAAAATTGAGAGGCAGTGTGTCGTTCACGCGGCACCTTAATATAATTCAATATATTATTTTCTACAATCTTTTTAAATTTTGAGGTAACACAATGTCTCATCTGTAGATATTTCCAAAAATTGCTTTACCTTCCAAATTAAACGTGTGAGTAAGTTCATTGAAGGACATGAATTGTCCATCTTTGTACAAATCACCAATGACGCATATGCCACGTCAATGCCACTGCCTCCAAAACACAGGTGTTTTACCAATACATATCTCAGGATTATTCCAGAGAGATGCATACTGCTCTACCTGATGTGGGAGCTTTAACAGTTTGTGTACCTTTGACCAAACTTTACAGAATGAACATAAACTGGATTTGTTGTGTCAATCTTTTGAGATAATTTGTGTTTAGGGTCAAACGGCAAACATATATCCCTTTCAATATGTAACCATTCCTGCCCATTCTCACCTTCCTAATGTTTAACTAATTTTGCCATTTCAAATGACAAGCAATAGAGCTTAAGATCTGGAAGTTCTAGGCCGCCCTTTTCCTTAGGAGCATATCATTTTTCTAATTTTATTCTCGCTCTTTTACCTTCCCACAAAAAATGTTTAATTAAATTTTCATACCTTTTTAAAAATAAGTGTAATTGTAATAGGAAGCATCATAAGCACATAATTAAACTGAGGGATGGTCCAATATAACCAAATGATTCTGATCAGGAGGAAACACATTTTCATCATCAAAAGAATAAGGTAGTCCTTTGATGAATTTAATATTTTTATTCATTCGTACATGGGTTGAAGAGATGTATAAATCCACACAATATTTACAGGTACAGCATCTATAACATGGTTACAATTCTGCAAAACACTTAACAAAAAAAGATTTTCCACACCCGCTCGGACCCACTATCAGACATGAAAAAGGGGTTTTGAATCTAGGGTCCTTTGCTAGCGCGGAGCCGCATAGAGTAACTTCACGTGGCGGTCCTCCAGAAGCAGCACCCGAACAGCTGGGTAACCAGGCCGGCTGGGTGACTGTTCGTAGGAAACATAGCTCTAGATACCAGCCCCCAGATTACCACCGTCCCGTCTGTGTTTCTAATAAATTTTCCCCTCTTAGCGACACACCCGCTGAGGAGCCGACCCTAATTGTTGGCAGCTCCATATTAAGAAACGTGGCACTAAAGACACCAGGGGACCATAGTTAAATGCCTGCCAGGGGCCAGAACGGGTGACATGAAATCTTACCTAAAACTACTGGCTAAGGATAAGCGTAAATACAGTAAGATTGTCATTCACGCTGACAGTAATGACACCCGGTCAGGGCCGATCAGAGGTAACTAAAGTTGGTGTTGCCTCGTTGTGTTAGTTTGCTAAAACAATGTCGGACTCTTCGGAATTTTCACTGGTCCTCTGCCTGATCTGACCAGTGATGACATGTTTAGACGCATGCCGTCATTCAACCGCTGGTTATCTAGGTGGTGTCCTGAAAACGATGTGGGCTACATTGATAACTGGCGAACCTTCTGGGGAAAACCTGGTCTGATCCGAAGAGACGGCATCCATCCCACTTTGGATGGTGCAGCTCTTCTTTCTAGGAATCTGGCCGGATGTATTAGTTCCCCTAAATGCTGACAACCCAGGGTCCAGACCCTGGGTTGGGGAACAGCTCTGTTAATCCATCCATTCCCTTAGCAGTAATGACGTTATGGGATTCTTCATAAATAAAATGAATGGCATTTAAATAAAATAATTGGCTTCCTCCCAAACACGATTAGCTCATCATATAGCTCATCCTCAGTAAGTGAGGCAGCGTTGGAGGAATCTTTAGAACCTGCACAGTGTCTGAACTGTTTAGAAGCAGTAGAGCTTTCTGGGCTATCTAAAATCTTAGCTTCATCTAAACATTCTACCTGCATGCTGGACCCAATCCCAACCAAGTTGTTTAAGGAGATATTCGCATTGGTCAGTGGCCCTATTTTAGACATATTTAATCTATCCTTAGTAAACGGATATGTACCACAGGCTTTTAACGTAGCTGTTATTAAACCTTTACTTAAGAAACCTTCTCTTGATCAAGATGAGTTAGTAAATTACAGACCTATATCTAATCTTCTTTTCCTATCTAAAAATCTTGAGAAAGTAGTTGCTAATCAACTATGTGAACATTTACAAAGTAATGACCTACTTGAGGAGTTTCAGTCAGGCTTCAGAGCTCATCATACCACTGAAATGGTAAATCTTCAAACTCTAGGGTCACTTGTGGAGTACCACAGGGTTCAGTCCTTGGACCAATTCTCTTTACTATATATATGCTTCCGATTGGCAAAATTATCAGACAGCATAGGATTAATTAGGCACCTGCCTTGCATGCAAATGCTTGGAGGCGCCTATTACTATGCACCTCTAAACGGACTCTTTATTATTCTTTATTAATGCGGCCCGAACCGTAGCGTGCACCCCCACGATATAGGTACCAAAACGTGCGCCTCGGTCGGGAATAGTGTGCTACTACTTTTATTGGGGTTTCGAGTTACCATGGCAACGCAATAAGCGAAAAACCACCCCCCAAAAAACCCATGGAATGAATGGAGTCGGGTAGAAAGAAAGCCTCAAAAAAGCCTCCAAATGACCATTTTCAACACTGTACTGTGTCATCATGCTTTCACCTACGAACACTGTTTCACTTCCAGTTTGTAGATATATCTGTGACCTACTCAGAAGTGAAAACGGGATGTGGATATCTTTTATCGTCTCCTCACAGTTACTCCTCAAAGCTCATGTCCAAAAATCAGCGAAATCATCGTTTACAATGAAAGTCAATGACGGAATTCTCCAACCGCTAGAGTGGCCCACTCTAGCTTTTTTAAAGATTTCAAAACTCCGAACAACTTGACCTTACTCGCTCAATTTTCCCTCTACGTAGACAAATTATACATCAAAACATAGGTATTTTTGTCAGGATTCGGGAAATGTAACCCTCATTGGTGTGGCATTTATAGATTTTCGCAAATCACCTCAGAGCAACACAAACCCGAAACCTCCCCCATTCATTTCCTATGGAGCGGTTTTGAAAAATGACGTCTGAAAATCTAAAACATCTCATGTTTTCGCATCGTCGCTACTCCTAAACCGTTTTATGTATAGGCATGAGACTTTCACACATGAATGTCCCAACCCTTCTGGCACTCACAAAAAAGGAATTTTGTGGATAACTGTTACGGTTTTTCCGCAGGAACAATTTGTTCGGGAGTAGCGAATGTGCAAAATCCTAAAATCGCTTTGGAGCTGCATTTTCCCACATCAACCACTTTTTTACATTGTCGCTGTGTCTACACCGATTTTTGTACAAACATAAAAATGAGCTTCATGGTCCTCAAAAGCCTGCTGATACTCATGGTGAAAGAATTATTTTGATATCTCTTATACTTTTTGAGTTACAGCGATTTGTTCGGGACTGTGTTTAGAGGATTTCTGAAAATCCATAAAAATCGCCTTTATATCATAATTTTTTACGCCTTTATTAAACTTTTTCCAGCAAAAAAACGATAGCTTTTCTTCTTCCCCTATCCGTTACGAACTAAACACAGAAAAAATTACGTCTCTACCATTTATGGATCAAGAGATATGAAGCGTTGTTCGGGGCAAAGTTCTCCATTATAATCCAATGGGACTTATTGTGAGCAAAGTCTCTGCACTTTTGTAGACTTTTGTGCGAAGCACAGCACTGCCTCCCAATGCAAATGCATGGGCAGGGCCTATTACTATGCACCTCTAAACTGACTTCTTTATTATTAGGCGCCTGCCTTGCAAGTGCAATGAGGAGGCAGTGCTGTGCAAAGCACAGCACTGCCTCCCAATGCAAATGCATGGGCAGGGCCTATTACTATGCACCTCTAAACGGACTATATCTTATTAGGCGCCTGCCATAGCATTTGCAATGAGGAGGCAGTGCTGTGCGAAGCACAGCACTGCCTCCAATGCAAATGCATGGAGGCACCTATTACTATTCACCTCTAAACGACTTCTTTATTATTAATATTCTTTATTTTTCTTCCTTCACGATTAATGGGGCCCGAACCATAGCGTGCACCCCCACAATATAGGCATCAAAACCTGTGGCTCGATCTCGAGATGTGTGCTACTACTTTTATTGGGATTTCGAGTTACCATGGCAACAAAATTAGCGAAAAACCAACCCCCAAAAAACCCATAATAATCAATGGAGTCGGGTAGAAAGAAAGCCCCAAAAAAGCCTCCAAATGACCATTTTCAAAGCTGTACTGTGTCGCCATGCTTTCACCTATGAACACCGTTTAACTTCCAGTTTGTAGATATATCTGTGAACTACTCAGAAGTGCAAACGGGATGTGGATATCTTTCATCGTCTCTTCACAGTTACTCCTCAAATCTCATGTCCAAAAATCAGCGAAATCATCGTTTACAATGAAAGTCAATGACGGAATTCTCCAACCGCTAGAGTGGCCCCACTCTAGCTTTTTTAAAGATTTCAAAACTCCGAACAACTTGACCTTACTCGCTCAATTTTCACTCTACGTAGACAAATTATACATCAAAACGTAGGTATTTTTGTCAGGATTCGGGAAATGTAACCCTCATTGGTGTGGCATTTATAGATTTTTCGCAAATCACCTCAGACCGACACAAACCCGAAACCTCCCCCATTCATTTCCTATGGAGCGGTTTTGAAAAATGACGTCTAAAAATCCAAAACATCACATGTTTTCGCATCGTCGCTACTCCTAAACCGTTTTATGTACAGACATGAGACTTTCACACATGAATGTCCCAACCCTTCTGGCACTCACAAAAAAGGAATTTTGTGGATAACTGTTACGTTTTTTCCGCAGGAACAATTTGTTCGGGAGTAGCGAATGTGCAAAATCCTAAAATCGCTTTGGAGCTGCATTTTCCCACATCATCCACTTTTTTACATCGTCGCTGTGCCTACACCGATTTTTGTAAAAATATGAAAATGAGCTACATGGTCATCAAAAGCCTGCTGATACTCACAGGGAAAGAATTATTTTGATATCTCTTATACTTTTTTAGCCAGAGCGATTTGTTCGGAACCGTTTTAAGAGGATTTCTGAAATTTCATAAAAATGTCCTTTAGATCATAATTTTTTACGCCTTTATTAAACTTTTTCCAGCAAAAACCGATAGCAAGTCTTCTTCCCCTATCCTTTACGAAATAAACACAGAAAAAATTACGTCTCTACCATTTACGGTTCCGGAGAAATCGTGCGTTGTTCGAGGCAAAGTTCTCCATTATAATCCAATGGGACTTATTGTGACCAAAGTTCTGCACTTCGGCCGCTGCAGGTGTGTGAGTGAGTTTCCATGACGACGGAACTCTGAGGGCCAGAGGAAAAAGCTCCATTGAGATACAATGGCAACTTTCATCGCTCACTGCAGCGGCTGTGATTAATGTAGAAATCTGAAATTCGCACAGTCACTTCCTCTTAACATTTTAAAATTTTCATGTGACTTTCAGTCATGTGTCAATTTTCTGTACCATTTTGGATATCAAATGCTTTCCTATTGGACCTTTGCTTCCAACAGGACCTGGCATGATAACCAGACACGACCCAATTGGCCAATACAGCACCACCCACATGTGGGAAATGGCACTACACACCATTTTGGTCAAATGTTGAGTTCTGGGCCCAGATGTGGTGAGGCTGAGTTGCTAAAGGAGGCCAATCTGACCAATGAATTTTGGTCACGTTTGGTGACATTAAGTATTGGCACCCCTATTTGAGGCACTTCCCAGTACAGGATTTGGACCAAACTAACAGAGTACATTCACCCAGTGATACCATACACAACCATGTTAGCAGCTAACAGTTAGCATGTTGCTAACCGGAAGTAGCTATAAGAAGCTTGTACAAACTCCTGCTTGACAGATTTGGTGAATTTTTGGATTTTCTCCCTTTTTAGGCACTTCTCAGTACAGGATTTCAACCAAACTAACAGAGTAACATCACCCGGTGATACTGAACACAACCATGCTAGCGGCTAACCGTTAGCATGTTGCTAACCAGAAGTAGCTTTGGGAAGGTCCTACCAACTTCTGCTTAGCCAGGGTTGTTCTGCCTTTACAGACAGAGAGGGCTGTAGCTGTCAGTGAGTCTCCATGACAACGCTGCTAGCAAGAGGCTCCTAGGAGGTCCATTGACTTAACATGGCACCTTTCAACGGCCGCTGCGGGGGCTGTGAAGACCGTAGGAAGCTGAAATTCGCAGTGTTGCTTCCTGTTGCTATTTCTGACGGTACGGTACGCACCAAGTGGCAGGCGCCTTGCTAAATTTCTTCAGAAATTTTTCTAGTTCTTTATTATTCTTCCTTCACGATTAATGGGGCCCGAACCTTAGCGTGCACCCCCACAATATAGGCATCAAAACCTGTGGCTCGATCTCGAGATGTGTGCTACTACTTTTATTGGGATTTCGAGTTACCATGGCAACAAAATTAGCGAAAAACCAACCCCCAAAAAACCCATAATAATCAATGGAGTCGGGTAGAAAGAAAGCCTCAAAAAAGCCTCAAAATTACCATTTTCAAAGCTGTACTGTGTCGTCATGCTTTCACCTACGAACACCATTTAACTTCCAGTTTGTAGATATATCTGTGAACTACTCAGAAGTGAAAACGGCATGTGGATATTTTTTATCGTCTCTTCACAGTTACTTCTCAAAGCTCATGTCCAAAAATCAGCGAAATCATCGTTTACAATGAAAGTCAATGATGGAATTCTCCAACCGCTAGAGTGGGCCACTCTAGCTTTTTTTAAAGATTTCAAAACTCTGAACAACTTGACCTTACTCGCTCAATTTTCACTCTACTTAGACAAATTATACATCAAAACGTAGGTATTTTTGTCAGGATTCGGGAAATGTAACCCTCATTGGTGTGGCTTTTATAGATTTTTCGCAAATCACCTCAGACCGACACAAACCCGAAACCTCCCCCATTCATTTCCTATGGAGCGGTTTTGAAAAATGACGTCTGAAAATCCAAAACATCACATGTTTTCGCATCGTCACTACTCCTAAACCGTTTTATGTACAGGCATGAGACTTTCACACATGAATGTCCCAACCCTTCTGGCACTCAAGAAAAATGAATTTTGTGGATAACTGTTACGGTTTTTCCACAGGAACAATTTGTTCGGGAGTAGCGAATGTGCAAAATCCTGAAATCGCTTTGGAGCTGCATTTTCCCACATCATCCACTTTTTTACATCGTCGCTGTGCCTACACCGATTTTTGTAAAAATATGAAAATGAGCTACATGGTCATCAAAAGCCTGCTGATACTCACAGTGAAAGAATTATTTTGATATCTCTTATGCTTTTTTAGCCAGAGCGATTTGTTCGGGATCATTTTCAGAGGATTTCTGAAATTTCATAAAAATGTCCTTTAGATCATAATTTTTTACGCCTTTATTGAACTTTTTCCAGCAAAAACCGATAGCAAGTCTTCTTCCCCTATCCTTTACGAAATAAACACAGAAAAAATTACGTCTCTACCATTTACGGTTCCGGAGAAATCGTGCGTTGTTCGAGGCAAAGTTCTCCATTATAATCCAATAGGCAGACTTGGACACCAAGTGTCTGCACTTTTTTAGATTGGCCCGCTGCAGCTGTGTCAGTGAGTTTCCATGACGACGGAACTCTGGGGGCCAGTGGGAGACGTTCCATTGAGATAGAATGGCAACTTTCGACGCCAGCTGCAGCGGCTGTGATTAATGTAGAAATCTGAAATTCGCACAGTCACTTCCTCTTAACATTTTAAAATTTTCATGTGACTTTCATCAATGTGTCAGATTACTGTCCCATTTTGGATTTTACATGCTTTCCTATTGGGTCTTTGCTTCCAACAGGACCTGGCATGATGCCTAGACACGACCCACTTGGCCAATACAGCACCACCCACATGTGGGAAATGGCACTACACACTATTTTGGTCAAATGTTGAGTTCTGGGCCCAGATGTGGTGAGGCTGAGTTGCTAAAGGAGGCCAATCTGACCAATGAACTTTGGTCATGTTTGGTGACATTAAGTATTGGCACCCCTATTTGAGGCACTTCCCAGTACAGGATTTGGACCAAACTGACAGAGTACAATCACCCGGTGATACTGAACACAACCATGTTAGCGGCTTACTGTTAGCATGTTGCTAACCGGAAGTAGCTCTAGAAAGTCTCACCATCTTCTGCTTCACAGAGTCTGTTCTTACTTTAGAGAGAAAGCTCCACAAGAAATTTGGGCTACGTGGCATAAAGCATCTCCAAGCTATCAGGTGTAAAACATCCAATGCTTTTCAATGGGGGACCAAACCCCTTATGCTCCCAATACTGCATGCCCATATATGGCGCTACAGTATAGCTCAGATGGAAAGTGCAGGCTTTGCATGCAAGAAGTCGTGGTATCGAAACCCGGCGTGGCAGACTAAGATTTTTGTATTATAATCCCCACAGTGTGTATATTAAAACATATGTGCTGATCCCATGAAGTATTTTTTGTACCACCCCGCCATTTTCAGTTACCATGGCAACGTTATAAACGACGTTTTTTTCTCCCTATTTAAGGCTCATCCCAGTACAGGATTTGGACCAAACTAACAGAGTACACTCACCCAGTGATACCAAACACAACCATGTTAGCGGCTAACGGTTGCATGTTGCTAACCGGAAGTAGCTCTAGGAAGCCTGTACAAACTTCTGCTTGACAGATTTGGTGAATTTTAGCATTTTCTCCCTTTTTAGGCACTTCTCAGTACAGGATTTCAACCAAACTAACAGAGTAACATCACCCGGTGATACTGAACACAGCCATGCTAGCGGCTAACCGTTAGCATGTTGCTAACGGAAATAGCTTTAGGAAGGTCCTACCAACTGCTGCTTAGCCAGAGTTCTTCTGCCTTTACAGACAGAGAGAGGGCTGCAGCTGTCAGTGAGTCTCCATGACAACGCTGCTAGCAAGAGGCTCCTAGGAGGTCCATTGACTTAACATGGCACCTTTCAACGGCCGCTGCAGGGGCTGTGAAGGCCGTAGGAAGCTGAAATTCGCAGTGTTACTTCCTGTTGCTATTTCTGATGGCACGATACGCACCAAGTGGCAGGCGCCTTGCTAAATTTCTTCAGAAATTTTTCTAGTTAGGCGCCTGCCATAGCATTTGCAATGAGGAGGCAGTGCTGTGCGAAGCACAGCACTGCCTCCCATGCAAATGCATGGAGGCACCTATTACTATTCACCTCTAAACGGACTATTTATTAGGCGCCTGCCATAGCATTTGCAATGAGGAGGCAGTGCTGTGCGAAGCACAGCACTGCCTCCCAATGCAAATGCATGGAGGCACCTATTACTATTCACCTCTAAACGGACTCTTTATTAATATTCTTTATTATTCCACGATTAATGCAGCCCGAACCGTAGCGTGCACCCCCACAATATAGGTACCAAAACTTGCGGCTCGGTCGGGAATAGTGTGCTACTACTTTTATTGGGATTTCGAGTTACCATGGCAACAAAATTAGCGAAAAACCACCCCCCAAAAAACCCATAATAATCAATGGAGTCGGGTAGAAAGAAAGCCTCAAAAAAGCCTCCAAATGACCATTTTCAACGCTGTACTGTGTCGTCATGCTTTCACCTACAAACACCGTTTAACTTCCAGTTTGTAGATATATCTGTGACCTACTCAGAAGTAAAAACGGGATGTGGATATCTTTTATCGTCTCTTCACAGTTACTCCTCAAAGCTCATGTCCAAAAATCAGCGAAATCATCGTTTACAATGAAAGTCAATGACGGAATTCTCCAACCGCTAGAGTGGGCCACTCTAGCTTTTTTAAAGATTTCAAAACTCCGAACAACTTGACCTTACTCGCTCAATTTTCACTCTATGTAGACAAATTATACATCAAAACGTAGGAATTTTTGTCAGGATTCGGGAAATGTAACCCTCATTGGTGTGGCATTTATACATTTTTCGCAAATCACCTCAGACCGACACAAACCCGAAACCTCCCCCATTCATTTCCTATGGAGCGGTTTTGAAAAATGACGTCTAAAAATCCAAAACATCACATGTTTTCGCATCGTCGCTACTCCTAAACCGTTTTATGTACAGACATGAGACTTTCACACATGAATGTCCCAACCCTTCTGGCACTCAAGAACAATGAATTTTGTGGATAACTGTTACGGTTTTTCCACAGGAACAATTTGTTCGGGAGTAGCGAATGTGCAAAATCCTGAAATCGCTTTGGAGCTGCATTTTCCCACATCATCCACTTTTTTACATCGTCGCTGTGCCTACACCGATTTTTGTAAAAATATGAAAATGAGCTACATGGTCATCAAAAGCCTGCTGATACTCACAGTGAAAGAATTATTTTGATATCTCTTATACTTTTTTAGCCAGAGCGATTTGTTCGGGATCATTTTCAGAGGATTTCTGAAATCTGAAATTCGCACAGTCACTTCCTCTTAACATTTTAAAATTTTCATGTGACTTTCAGCCATGTGTCAGATTACTGTCCCATTTTGGATTTTACATGCTTTCCTATTGGGTCTTTGCTTCCAACAGGACCTGGCATGATGCCTAGACACGACCCAATTGGCCAATACAGCACCACCCACATGTGGGAAATGGCACTACACACCATTTTGGTCAAATGTTGAGTTCTGGGCCCAGATGTGGTGAGGCTGAGTCCAATGGGACTTATTGTGACCAAAGTGTCTGCACTTCGGCCGCTGCAGGTGTGTGAGTGAGTTTCCATGACGACGGAACTCTGAGGGCCAGAGCTAGACGCTCCATTGAGATACAATGGCAACTTTCATCGCTCACTGCAGTGGCTGTGATTAATGTAGAAATATGAAATTCGCACAGTCACTTCCTCTTAACATTTTAAAATTTCCATGTGACTTTCAGCCATGTGTCAGCTTTCTGTGCCATTTTGGATCAAACCACTTATGTTTCCAATAATGCATGCCCATATATGGTGCTACAGTGTAGCACAGATGGAAAGTGCAGGCTTTGCATGCAAGAGGTCGTGGGATCGATTCCCAGTATGGAAAACTTGGAGTTTTGTATTATAATCCTCACAGTGTGAATATCAAAACATGTGTGCTGATCCCATGAAGTATTTTTTGTACCACCCGCCATTTTGAGTTACCATGGCAACGTTATAAATGACGTTTTTTCTCCCTATTTGAGGCACATCCCAGTACAGGATTTGGACCAAACTGACAGAGTACACTCACCCAGTGATACCATACACAACCATCTTAGCGGCTAACGGTTAGCATGTTGCTAACCGGAATTAGCTCTAGGAAGCCTGTACAAACTTCTGCTTGACAGATTTGGTGAATTTTAGGATTTTCTCCCTTTTAGGCACTTCTCAGTACAGGATTTCAACCAAACTAACAGAGTAACATCACCCGGTGATACTGAACACAGCCATGCTAGCGGCTAACCGTTAGCATGTTGCTAACGGGAAATAGCTTTAGGAAGGTCCTACCAACAGCTGCTTAGCCAGAGTTCTTCAACCTTTACAGACAGAGAGGGCTGTAGCTGTCAGTGAGTCTCCATGACAACGCTGCTAGCAAGAGGCTCCTAGGAGGTCCATTGACTTAACATGGCACCTTTCAACAGCCGCTGCGAGGGCTGTGAAGACCGTAGGAACCTGAAATTCGCAGTGTTACTTCCTGTTGCTATTTCTGACGGTACGGTACGCACCAAGTGGCAGGCGCCTTGCTAAATTTCTTCAGAAATTTTTCTAGTTCTTTACTTATTCTTCCTTCACGATTAATGCTGCCCGAACCATAGCGTGCACCCCCACAATTGAGGTATAAAAACGTGCGGCTCGATCTCGAGATGTGTGCTACTACTTTTATTGGGGTTTCGAGTTACCATGGCAACAAAATTAACGAAAAACCACCCCCAAAAATCCCATAGGGATCAATGTTATCGGGTAGAAAGAAAAACTCAAAAAAGCCTCCAAATGACCATTTTCAACGCTGTACTGTGTCATCATGCTTTCACCTACGAACACCGTTTAACTTCCAGTTTGTAGATATATCTGTGAACTACTCAGAAGTGAAAACGGGATGTGGATATTTTTTATCGTCTCTTCACAGTTACTCCTCAAAGCTCATGTCCAAAAATCAGCGAAATCATTGTTTACAATGAAAGTCAATGACGGAATTCTCCAACCGCTAGAGTGGCCCACTCTAGCTTTTTTTAAATTTCAAAACTCCGAACAACTTGAGCCTACTCGCTCAATTTTCACTCTACGTAGACAAATTATACATCAAAACGTAGGTATTTTTGTCTGGATTCGGGAAATGTAACCCTCATTGGTGTGGCATTTATAGATTTTTCGCAAATCACCTCAGACCGACACAAACCCGAAACCTCCCCCATTCATTTCCTATGGAGCGGTTTTGAAAAATGACGTCTGAAAATCCAAAACATCACATGTTTTCGCATCGTCACTACTCCTAAACCGTTTTATGTACAGGCATGAGACTTTCACACATGAATGTCCCAACCCTTCTGGCACTCAAGAAAAATGAATTTTGTGGATAACTGTTACAGTTTTTCCACAGGAACAATTTGTTCGGGAGTAGCGAATGTGCAAAATCCTGAAATCGCTTTGGAGCTGCATTTTCCCACATCATCCACTTTTTTACATCGTCGCTGTGCCTACACCGATTTTTGTAAAAATATGAAAATGAGCTACATGGTCATCAAAAGCCTGCTGATACTCACAGTGAAAGAATTATTTTGATATCTCTTATACTTTTTTAGCCAGAGCGATTTGTTCGGGACCATTTTCAGAGGATTTCTGAAATTTCATAAAAATGTCCTTTAGATCATAATTTTTTACGCCTTTATTAAACTTTTTCCAGCAAAAACCGATAGCAAGTCTTCTTCCCCTATCCTTTACGAAATAAACACAGAAAAAATTACGTCTCTACCATTTACGGTTCCGGAGAAATCGTGCGTTGTTCGAGGCAAAGTTCTCCATTATAATCCAATGGGACTTATTGTGACCAAAGTGTCTGCACTTCGGCCGCTGCAGGTGTGTGAGTGAGTTTCCATGACGACGGAACTCTGAGGGCCAGAGGAAAAAGCTCCATTGAGACACAATGGCAACTTTCATCCCTCACTGCAGCGGCTGTGATTAATGTAGAAATCTGAAATTCGCACAGTCACTTCCTCTTAACATTTTAAAATTTTCATGTGACTTTCAGCCATGTGTCACTTTTCTGTACCATTCGGGATTTCACATGCTTTCCTATTGGGCCTTTGCTTCCAACAGGACCTGGCATGATAACCAGACACAACCCAATTGGCCAATACAGCACCACCCACCTGTGGGAAATGGCGCTACTGACAATTTTGGTCAAATGTTGAGTTCTAGGCCCAGATGTGGTGAGACTGAGTTGCTAAAGGAGGCCAATCTGACCCATGAACTTTGGTCACGTTTGGTGACATTAAGTATTGGCACCCCTATTTGAGGCACTTCCCAGTACAGGATTTGGACCAAACTGACAGAGTATAATCACCCGGTGATACTGAACACAACCATGTTAGCGGCTAACGGTTAGCATGTTGCTAACCGGAAGTAGCTCTAGGAAGCCTGTACAAACTTCTGCTTGACAGATTTGGTGAATTTTAGGATTTTCTCCCTTTGTAGGCACTTCTCAGTACAGGATTTCAACCAAACTAACAGAGTAACATCACCCGGTGATACTGAACACAGCCATGCTAGCGGCTAACCGTTAGCATGTTGCTAACCGGAAATAGCTTTAGGAAGGTCCTATCAACTTCTGCTTAGCCAGAGTTCGTCTGCCTTTACAGACAGAGAGGGCTGCAGCTGTCAGTGAGTCTCCATGACAACGCTGCTAGCAAGAGGCTCCTAGGAGGTCCATTGACTTAACATGGCACCTTTCAACCGCCGCTGTGAGGGCTGTGAAGACCGTAGGAACCTGAAATTCACAGTGTTACTTCCTGTTGCTATTTCTGACGGTACGGTACGCACCAAGTGGCAGGCGCCTTGCTAAATTTCTTCAGAAATTTTTCTAGTTATTCTTTATTTTTCTTACATCACGATTAATGCGTCCCGAACCGTAGCGTGCACCCCCACAATATAGGTATCAAAACGTGCGGTTCGGTCGGCCATAGTGTGCTACTACTTTGATTGGAATTTCGAGTTACCATGGCAACAAAATTAGCGAAAAACCACCCCCAAAAAACCCATAGGAATGAATGGAGTCGGGTAGAAAGAAAGCCTCAAAAAAGCCTCCAAATGACCAATTTCAACGCTGTACTGTGTCGTCATGCTGTCACCTACGAACACCGTTTAACTTGCAGTTTGTAGATATATCTGTGACCTACTCGGAAGTGAAAACGGGATGTGGATATTTTTTATCGTCTCTTCACAGTTACTCCTCAAAGCTCATGTCCAAAAATCAGCGAAATCATCGTTTACAATGAAAGTCAATGACGGAATTCTCCAACCCCTAAGTGGCCCACTCTAGCTTTTTTAAAGATTTCAAACTCCGAACAACTTGACCTACTCGCTCAATTTTCACTCTACGTAGACAAATTATACATCAAAACGTAGGTATTTTTTGTCAGGATTCGGGAAATGTAACCCTCATTGGCGTGGCATTTATAGATTTTTCGCAAATCACCTCAGAGCGACACAAACCCGAAACCTCCCTCATTCATTTCCTATGGAGCGGTTTTGAAAAATGACGTCTAAAAATCCAAAACATCACATGTTTTCGCATCGTCGCTACTCCTAAATCGTTTTATGTACAGACATGAGACTTTCACACATGAATGTCCCAACCCTTCTGGCACTCACAAAAAAGGAATTTTGTGGATAACTGTTACGGTTTTTCTGCAGGAACAATTTGTTCGGGAGTAGCGAATGTGCAAAATCCTAAAAACGCTTTGGAGCTGCATTTTCCCACATCAACCACTTTTTTACATCGTCGCTGTGTCTACACCGATTTTTGTACAAACATAAAAATGAGCTACATGGTCCTCAAAAAGCCTGCTGATACTCATGGTGAAAGAATTATTTTGATATCTCTTATACTTTTGAGCTACAGCGATTTGTTCGGAACCGTTTTAAGAGGATTTCTGAAAATCCATAAAATCCCATTTAGATCATAATTTTTTATGCCTTTATTAACTTTTTCCAGCAAAAAACGATAGCTTTTCTTCTTCCCCTATCCGTTAGGAATAAACGCTGAAAAAATTACGTCTCTACCATTTATAGATCAGGAGATATGAAGCGTTGTTCGGGGCAAAGTTCTCCATTATAATCCAATAGGCAGACTCGGACACAAAGTGTCTGCACTTGAGTAGACGGGCCAGCTGCAGGCGTGAGTGAGTTTCCATGACGACGGGACTCTGAGGGCCAGAGCTTTATACAGGTCAGGGACAGGCTGTACGGTGGTAGATGTAACAAAACATATATCTACAACAATATATATGTATATATATGTATATATATATATATATATATATATATATATATATATATATATATATATATTATATATATATATGCAGAACTGGCTGCTAATACGCCACTGAATCGGGGTGGGTTAGAACTTTTCAAATTGTTTAAATATTGTGCTTCTTCTGGTGTACAGGCCACAGGTTCCTTTCTGTTTGAACTCCACCTGTTGAAATGACTGTTGTAGCGATGGTTAGTGTGTCCAGCCTGTGTTGAAGGAGGGCATGATTCCTGACTTCTATTTAAATATTTAGAGAGAGAAAGAGAGAGAGAGATATGTTAGAGTATAGTTTGTGTGTTTCTTATATTAATATGTAATTGCAAAATATATAACTGTGTGAATATGTCTTATACACTTTTGCAGCTCGGCCAATCAGATTGCTGTATTATCAGCTGTTCGCCTTCAACCACTTCATCATGGCTGTGCACGTAAAGTGTTGTATGCATCTGTTTCCGGACAAATAAAGCCCAATATTACAAACTTCTGGGTGCCAGTTGCCAGACATCTTGATGGTAAAGTGAAAAGAAATAGCCCAGTTCATCCATCCATCCATCCATCCATCCATCCATCCATCCATCCATCCATCCATCCATCCATCCATCCATCCATTTTCTTACACGCTTATCTCTGCTGGGTTCGCGAGGGGTGCTGGTGCCCATTTCCAATTGTAAATGGGCGACAGGCACAGTACAACCTGTAGGATTGTCGCCCTAGCGGCCGTCAGCATCCAGTGGGACATTTATAATGACTATGTCAGCAGCTTCCTATAAGCCTACAACATCACTACAACCTGTTCAACATTTTCCATCCGCTTCACGTCAGACCCTGTTAGTACATTGGTCAGTGTCCATGACCTTCTTCTGGGAGCCACTGGTCCGAATCCTGACTGTGGAGATTCATGTTGGCCACATCAATCTGAATGCATCTGATATTGAACATTCCTTTATGATGTTACTTTTATGTTGCTTGCATATTAGAGCTTTTCAAATTGTTTAAATAGTTCAATTTTTGTTAAATAATTACATGCTTTTTTTTATATATATATTTGCTTTTGTGCTGCTGTTTTGTCCAGGTCATTGTTAAAAAAAAGAGGTTTTCAATCTTTTATTTAGGGGACTGGATAATAGCAGCAGCTCAAAAATAATCACTATAATGTCTTATGTACTTTTATTTTCTAACAAACTTGAATAACTTGTAACCTACTGCACTAAATTACAGTCAATACAGCACAAACACACACTTTAAAAGTCATGTCCAAAGCATGAAGAAACCATTTCAACAAACATAATGTTTGTCTGGTGAGGTGGAAACACAAAGTTTGTGCTTCCAGAACCTTTGAAAACCTTCAGCACGTCTGTACTATATCAGCTTGAAAGCAATACAAAGCTTTCCACATAACGAGCTATGAACTCGTTATAACGAAACTCGGTTTCCCATGATGCTTTAGGGACATAAACACGGAAGTAGAAGGCATTACTGCGCTTGCGTGCGAGACTGACCGGCTGGTCGCAGGCGTATGTTTTCTCTCCGTTTCAATCTAACTTTGTCTTCTTACCGTATGTTATTTTGCTGGCGTACTTCATTGTTTAATATACAACAGAACTGTCTTAACAGTTGAACGGCAACCGATGTCCTTCCGCTTCCAGCTTCCGCGTCTCTTCTCGTACAGAGAGCGCTCCTCGGGTTATACAAACAAACGACCAGCGGACCATATTCAATATGACTCACAAGATATGTGACAAACCATTGATTGTATCACAAACAGGTGGATATCATGTTTCTGTTTCGCTGTTTTGTTCTGTGTGGATTCATAGCTTCACGTCTGAAATACGGTAAGACCAGTTCCATATCCGCTGGGTTACAAACATAGGTCTTTGTGCTTATTTGTCACACATTCTTTTACCACGCCAACACCCACGTCTTACTTGTACAAAGAAAGCATGTTACTGTTTCAAATGCTGATTTCTCTGGCTGCTAACGATAAGCAGCCAGAGGAACACCATCCATGCTCGAACCACGGCATGCTGCGGCCATTGGTAGGCGTGTCTGCCTGCTGAGCAAGTAGTGCACGGCCGGACTTATTCCGTTTTAAAAGTGCTACGCTCTTATTCTTTTTTGTGTTTTAATGACAGCTAACATCTGAAAGGTTTCTTTACCGCCTAACAAGTGGTTGCGCTCTGTTCCTCGTCTTTATGTTAACAGTAGCTCACACTGCTACCGTATAAACCTGTTTCTTAACGCCAATATGGCTGATGCGCTTTTTTCTTACGTAATAACAGCCCGTACGCAACGTTTTCTCCTCAGACATAAACTGTTAACATTAGGGGACGGCTTTAGCCGGGGTCCAGCTTTAGCAGGTGGTCCAAAAATGGACAAGCCACGGAAAATCGGGGGAATGTCCTGCTCACCCAGCTTACAGTACGTCGCCTGTTAAGACAGCCTTAGGTTCTGAGCTAAGCTACAAACTAAGCTAACAGAGAAATACCTGTCGACGACTTTTTAAACTTTTCTTTTTTATGCGTTTTGCGGGTTTTTTATTGTGTAAGTATATCGTTACAGTTATTTGATTTAATACTTTATTTTTTAAAATATGTATTTTATCTGTAAAGTCATGCGTCACATCGGGTGACAAAACGCAGCTCCCTGATTGGCTATATTGTCGGTAGTTATGGGCCATTGTTCTCTGGAATGGTTCCTTTCCGATTCTGCTTTCGTCGAGGTAAGACGGTCTTTTTGCTCTCTACGTAAAACATGTTGTTTTCGTTGCTTTTTCTGACTTAAATATGATTAAAATTGTTTATGGATGATAGACTAGGTGTGTGCTTTGAAATTGGTGTTTTTTTTCTGTCTTTGGCTGTTTAAACCGTACTTGCTAGCTTGATTTGAATTAGCTTGTACCCAGAGCTAGATCTGCATGCTAAAGACAGTTGCTTGTATCGTATCAGAACGTTCTTACCTTTCAAGAATAGGAACATCTTTCTCATGTCTGAAGATGTTCTCATCCTTGATAGAGAAGAACATTGGTTTGAGAGAGGCCTATGGGAAGCCATTTTTGTGAAGAAAAAAACGGGTGGAGGTCACTGAGCTATATCATACACTGGAGTGCTGATTTTGCCGAAAAACTGAAGTCACTGCTAGCTATCTTGCTACTCCCTACCTCACTGAATTCCATAACATTTGGTTGCAACAACAGGCAGTTTTATGGCTGTGTAAAAACGTTTCATAGATAATTCTACAGTCAGTGGATATACTAACACTATTAACTATTATTATAACACTATTATATATATATAGTGTTATAATAATAGTTATAATATATATATATATATATATATATATATATATATATATATATATGTAGTATCTATATATGTATGTTATATATATGTATGGTATATATATATATGTATGATATATATTATAATGTATGTCTGTATAGGTGTATGTTATATATATATATATATAATATCATATATCTATCTATGTATATGTACGTATATGTGTGTATATATATATATATATAATATGTGTATATCTCTATATCTATAGTTATATATATTATCTAGCTCTATCTATATATATATATATATATGGATGTCTATGTATAATATATATATATATTAGATATATACTGTCTATGGCTGTTGTTGCTTTCAGACTCTGGGACCCATATTCTCTATGACAGGGAGGCAATTTCACTTAGGTTTTTTCCTGATGGGCGATGAAATTGAAGTTGGGGTTAAGTCCTTTTTCTATTTGTCCTTCAAGTACTCAGCCCTGAAAAAAGTTACAAATAAAAAAAAAACATTACTACATTCAGTTTTACTTACCTTCTGATGGTTCACAGTTTAAGCTCTATTCCAAAATAGGCAACATGCAGTACGGTGGGTTGTCCCACACCTCTGACCTGCCAGTTTACCGAGCTCTAAAGTGGTTCCAAAGTGGAAGATAAACCCCAAAAATATTTGCTAATACCAATTCATGTATTTATCTAGGTTTTCTTTAACTGATTAAATCTCTTTCAGTAACATTAATTCCAGTTTTCCTTGCTTCTCATTAAGCTTTCCATTTGTGCGAGACTTCTGCAGTTTGGAAATTTTCTTGTGCTACCAGCGCTGTTACAAATTACACCACAGACATTATCATTCTGTATCACACCTTAAAGGCACCTTACATCTGAATAAATTCATTGACAAACCG
>NW_023397435.1:0-30789 GCF_011125445.2 Fundulus heteroclitus | reverse complement strand
GCATTCCCCAATTAAGTTTCAAACCAAGTAAGCTAATGATTAATATAGATCTCAGCTGAAGAAAAGCAGAACAGGTTTTGCATATTCTGTTCTAAGATTTCTGTTTAAGGAAAATAATTTGTGATGCTTCTGCTGAGGTCTGTAAAGATAATACCAAAGACCAACCAAGATTTTCCTGACTCTTAATTTATTACACGTTACCTCCACTCTCCATGAACTTTTGCTTATCATACACATAAGATATAGATCAGCCTGGGCATTAAGGCCATCTTACTGGCCAAACATACACTACTCAAAAAAATAAAGGGAATACTTGAACAACACAATGTAACTCCAAGTCAGTCGCACTTCTGTGACATCAAGCTGTCCACTTAAGAAGCAACACTGATTGACAATAAATTCCACATGCTGTGGTGCAAATGGAATAGACAACAGGTGGCGCCCCCAATGAAGGAGTGGTTTTGCAGGTGGTGACCACAGACCACTTCTCAGTTTCTATGCTTTCTGGCTCATGTTTTGGTCACTTTTGAATGCTGGCAGTGCTTTTGGCTCAGGTAGTACAGCTCATCAGGATGGCACATCAATGGGAGCTGCCATAAGAAGGTTTGCTGTGTTTGTCAGCGTAGTGTCCAGAGCAAGGAGACACTACCAGGAGACATCAAGAGATGTGGCGGAGGTTATAAGAGGGCAACAACCCTGCAGCAGGACCGCTACCTCCATCTTTGTGCAAGAAGGAACGGAGCACTGCCAGAGCCCTGCAAAATGACCTTCAGTCAGAGAACACCAAGATAGGCAAATTCATCACTGGTGCCCTGTGTTCTTCACAGATGAAAGCAGGTTCACACTGAGCACATTTGTCTGGAGATGCCATGGAGAATGTTCTCTTATCTGCAACATCCTCCAGCATGATCGGTTTGGCAGTGGGTTAGTAATGATGTGGGGTGGCATATCTTTCGGGGAGCCTCACAGCCCTCCATGTGCTCGCCAGAGGTAGTCTGACTGCCGTTAGGTACAGAGATGAGATCCTCAGACCCATTGTTGGACCATATGCTGGTGTGGTTGGCCCTGGGTTCCTCCTAATGCAAGACAATGGTAGACCTCATGTGGCTGGAGTGTGTCAGTGGTTCCTGCAAGATAAAGATACTGATGCTATGGACTGGCTCGCCAGTTCCCCAGACCTGAAACCAATTGAGCACATCTGGGACATCATGTCTCGCTCCATCCACCAACAACACGTTGAACCACAGACTGTTCAGGAGTTGCTGGATGTCCAGGTCTGGGAGGAGATTCCTCAGGAGACCACATACCACCTCATCAGGAGCATGCCCATCCTAAATCTAGGCCCACATGGGTTAATAAATTTGATTTCCATTGATAATTCTCGTGTGACATTCCACTATGTAAAGAACAACGTATTTATTAAGAATATTTCATTCATGCAGATATTGGATATGTTATTGTAGTGTTCCCTTTATTTTCTTGAGCAGTATATAATTATTAAGCAAAGTGTGAGGATAAGCAATCTTTTTACCACTGAGCTACTCCACGCCATCATATTTTGATTATAACTGTGATTTGTTATATTTTGCAACTCTAAACCGTTCTTTAATAACCATCAACAAACTTGTCCTTGGACAGTTTTATCAAAGAGAGTAAACACGTCATAATGGTAGGAAAATTTGCGTGGGAGGTGGATTCAGGTGGAGGTTTTTTGTCACCTTTGGTAGTTTCAAATAAATAACTGCAATCACTGTGTTTGGACAAAATTGAAAAACAGGAAATGTTGGTAGCATTATGAAAATTGTACAAATTTTTAAAAATGGTAGAGAAAACATTTGAATGGTTTGTCTTTTTTGGTGAGATACCTTGTCCTACCAAAAACAGATAGCTGCTAATTCCTGACAGTGGTTCATTGCAGAGCCTACAGTGTAATATTTTGAGCCTCATATTTTCATCTAAACATGGGATAACTTGCAATAGTTAGTGTTATGTAGTCTGTTACTGTCACTTGTAGCAGTTACATATAAACTCCAAATCTATTGCATTTTAATAAACTTAACATAGTTTAATTGGCGGGCAGGCAGGCAGGTGGGCAGGCAGGCGGGCAGGCAGGCAGGCGCCTGCCAAGTTCGTGTCCTCTACCAGAGGCCTGGGAGCTTGAGGGTCCTTCTTAGGATCTTATTTGTTCCTAAGATTGCACTCTTCTGGACTGACATGTCTAATTTTTCTCCAGGTATTTGTTGGAGCCACTTCTCCAGAGTGGGGGTTAATGCCCCGAGGGCTCTGATGACAACAGACCCTACTGTTGTCCACACAAAAAAATATAAATATATACATATGTAACTATATATATATATAAATATATACATATGTAACTATATATATATATATATATATATATAAATATATACATATGTAACTATATATATATATATATATATATATATATATATATATATATATATATATATATATATATATATATATATATCATGTTCTTTTTTCCGGATATTTCCATAACCCGGGATGGCCACATCGATCACAATTGCTGTCCTCTGCTGCTTATCAATGATCACAATGTCTGGTTGGTGGCCATTTATCTGTTTGTATCTGGAACTCCCACATGATCTTAGCTTTGTCATTTTCCGCCACCTTACAACGTGCCCCCCATTTTGACCTGGGGGTCTCCAGTTGGTTTCTGTATACTATGCCAACTACTTGGTTATATTGTTCCATGTATTCCCTACCTGCTATTATCTTACACCCTGCTGTGAGATGCTGGATGGTTTCTGGGGCCTCTTTTCATAGCCTGCACCTGGGATTTTGCCTGGTATGGTAGATCTGGGCCTCTATTGCTCTGGTGGTCAAGGCCTGCTCCTGTGCTGCCATGATCAGTGCTTCAGTGCTGCCCTTCAGTCCAGCCCTCTCTAACCATCAGTAGATTTAGTCATATCAGCCGCTTTTGCTGTCGGTAGAACATCCCATGCAGGGTTTTTTCCTCCCATGATGGTTGCTTCAGTTCCTTCTCTTCCAGCTTCCATTGTCAGAGACATTAACTGAGCGCTTCATCCCTTGGTGCCATCTTCCTGATATATTGTTGGAGCTTGGATGTTTCATCTTCAATGGTGGCTCTAATGCTCACTAGGCCTCTGCCTCCTTCTTTGCTCTTAGTGTATACTCTGTGAATACTGGATTTGGGGTGGAATCCACCATGCATGGTGGGTAACTTTTGTGTCTTAACGTCACTGGTCTGGATTCCCTCCTTTGGCCAACTTATTACCCCAACATGGTATCTGTTTACTGGCAAAGCATAGCTGTTGATTGCTTGGACCTTATTCTTGCAATTGAGCTGACTTCTCAGAACTTGCCTTACTTGTTGCAGGTATTTGGCTGTTACTGCTTTCCTTGTGGCCTTATTTTGGTTGCCATGGGACAAAGGGGCAAGGGACAGTGTGAGCCAAATTAACAAGCTCTGTGCTCCAAAGAGCTTGGTGCTCTAAATAGCAGTGCAGTACTCATTACACTTTATTGTGATTCCTGCAGGGAGAATTTCAAATTATATGGACACTACAATGGGAGAGTAAAGGAAGAACAATTAGAGAAAAAAAGAAAGAGAAGAGGTGAAAGAAAGAAGAGATAAAAGGGAGAGAATGATAAAACGTTCTCCGTCTGCTCCATCACCTGGAAAGAGACACAAAAAGAACAGCACAACCAACAGACATAAAGCAACAGATACAATCGAGTAACACCTTGATGCCATTGATAAATCTTATGTAATATTATTTAAGCTGACATGTGTAAAGTGAAACCTGAAAAAAGAAAGTGAAAGAAGATAAATAAATGAATAAATTACAGGCTTTCTGTATATAAGTGAACACTTAATACCTGGAACCCTGCAGCTGTGGGAGTTTGTGAGAGTGCACTAGTTTAGGTGAAAATTATCCAGAAGGAAATCCCCCAGCCACCGCAATGCCAACGCCCCCAAGAGCCACGGGGACGAGCAACGGGGACGAGCCTGTGGGCTCCGCCGGCAGCCAGCTCCGCTGAAGTGGTCCCGGCCATGGGCACTGAGGGCCAGAGACCCCAGGGGCGCCCCGCCACACTGGACCCGCACACTGGCGGGGCGCACACTCTAAATTTTAGTCCACACACTGGACTAAAATTGAGAGTTAATCGAAAGGAAGGAAACCAGAGAGACAGGCTGGGACTGGAACAGAGGTGTAGGTGAAGCCAGGAGCTGACGGCCCGGAGAGAGTTCTGGTTGGAGCTGAGCGGAGACAGGAACTTGCAAGCAGGACCACCAGCACGGCAGAGTGCAGACTTGCAGGCCAGAATCACAGCAGAACCAGTAGCTTCACTAGACGTTCAGAGGTGAGACAGGTTACTTCCAGCAATGGGCAGAGACAAACAAAAGATAAACCAAGGCAGGGTATAAACGACTATCAGGAGCAAACCAGGTAGCTAGGCGAGGATAGAGTGTAGTCTGATGACGGACCGGCAAGGAAGTCAAGACAGAGGGAGGCTTAGGGAGGCTGGCAGGTGAAGTGAGTCTGACTTATTAATGACCAACAGGTGTGACTGCGGAGTGAAGGGTAAGCTGAGTGAGAGAGGGAGGAGGAACTGAAAACTAACAGAAAATAAAGCCAGATCACAACTAAACCCTGACAAGGAGGAAGAAGTGAAAACTAATAGTAAACCAAAGCCAGATCAAAACTAAACCCTGACAGTCATCAATTAATTTTATTTTGTGGTATTTCTATATTAACATAAAATTACTTTAAATGTTGGGCTGATTGATGAATTAAAATGAAATGAAAAATGATAAAGCAACATTTTAAACAAAGGATTGTGAGCCATCGTTAATATGTAAAGTGAAGAATAAGTACTGTGTACAGTTATTTACAGTGGAGACAGCTGGATTAGCCTTTATGCTCCATTTGTTTGACTTCATGCTGTCTTGGTTGCTTGGCAATGGGAGTTATGCTAAGGTAAGGCGGGGACAGCCGTTGAAGGCTAGAATGTCCCACTTCACAAACCGATCTCTTGCGGCCTTTTCTTTTTGCCGGACAACGAAGGACCTGGCTCACGTAGTCCGGGTCCGTCCAAGGATGTAGTCCCTGAATTGTGACACAACCAATTCAATAAACAGAATTATAGCTCATCCTAACACACAGCAAACTGACCCAATAGTGCCACCAAACTCAATCACAGCATCACCAGCAGAGAAAGTAAAAACATAAACAAGGCTTTTTAGGTGAGAGATAACAGAAGTATTCACTAAGTAGCCTCTCCAGGACAGGCCATAGCATGGAACATTGCTGCTCAGGTTGGTAGTTAGCTCAGGCACTAGGGTTGGTAACTTCAGTTTACCAGTCATAGCAGCTCAGCACTGACTACATCACTGGCCAATTTTAGGTAAGAATTTGAGTAATGTAGCAACATTCAAAGAGCACCCTTGAGTCTGATGCACAGTTTGTTGACCTGTGACATGGAGCTTAAGAAAAAATTCAAACTGAAGAAACTCTATTGCCTACCTCCAACAATCAGAGACTCATCCACCTCCGACGCAAGCCAATCAGCTTTGAACTGCTCCTCCTCAAAGCCAATCAGCATCCTGGGTTCATCTTAAAAGAACTCCACATCCTCGTCTCGGCCTTCTCCTCAGCGAGCAAGCGGTGGCTGCGCATGTCTGGTTTGGACTCTAATGACCGGTTTCAACCCACCTCCATCCCCTTCTCCACCATTGTAGCAAGCTCCGCCTGGCTTTCCTATGGTGCTGCTTCAACCTCGTCCCTATCAGAGAGAAATTCCTCCTGGACTCTTATGGAATTCCCAGTCACTCCTTAAAACAGTCCGGCAGAAGACCCCCATGTTGAGCCTGGTTTTGCCAGAGGTTTCTTCTCATAGGGGAGTTTTTCCTCTCCACAGTCGCTTCATGCTTGCTCATCATGGACAGTTCATGCAAACCTGTGTTTATCCAAGTTGGACATCTAGCTCAAACAGATCATCATATGGACTGAACAAACTCCACTCCACCACCAGTTTCAGACCTGGGGGAAATGTCCCTATTCTCATACGCCTGTTTATGCATATTGAAGTATAATTCAGCGTGAATTTTCCCTGCCGAGGTCTGAGCGCCAAACTCTTAAAATATTGTATCAATAAAATTCTTCTAATTGCCTTTTCTTTCTGTGTGAGTTTTTCAGATTGAAATGTCAAAGCAGAATATAACAGGAATACATTGTTTTCAGGAATAAACAGACTGTTTTTTTTCTTTTGCAGAACTCGAATACAGAAAATCCAAACTGTGAGGGTATCGAAGGTGTACTAGAGGCTTACTTCCACACCCTGCGAACGGTTCAGTTGTATGGCCCGACCAACTTTGCTCCTGTCATTAATCAGGTGGCTCGGTGAGACATGCATAAACACTAACATCCATCCACTATATGGATTCAAATGCACACTGTGACAGCAGTACCAAGGAATTGACTTCAATATTTTGGATAAAAATAATAAGAAAAATAGAAATAAGAAATATGGCAAAAGCATGAAAATATCAAAGTAAAATAAAAAAGTCAGTGTATTATATGTATATGTTAAAGAGAATCATCTAAAGAACATTCCAATTAAACGTTTTAAAGATAAAAAGTTGTGTATAACAGATTAGAGATGTGGAGTGATTTGACAGACAAAGTCACACAAAGTTATATTTAATTCAATTCAATTCAATTCAATTTTATTTATATAGCGCCAAATCATGAAACATGTCATCTCAAGGCACTTTACAAAGTCAAGTTCAATCATATTATACAGATTGGGTCAGATTATACAGATTGGTCAAAAATGTCCGATATAAGGAAACCAGTTGATTGCATCAAAGTCCCTCCAAGCAGCATTCACTCCTGGGGAACCGTAGAGCCACAGGGAGAGTCGTCTGCATTGTACATGGCTTTGCTGCAATCCCTCATACTGAGCAAGCATGAAGCGACAGTGGGAAGAAAAACCACCCATTAACGGGAAGGAAAAACCTCCGGCAGAACCGGGCTCAGTATGAACGGTCATCTGCCTCGACCGACTGGGGTTACAGAAGACAGAACAGAGACACAACAAGACAGACAAACAAGCACAGAAGCACACATTGATCTAGTAATCTGTTCTACATTAGATGGTAGTAGCGGGTGAGCCGTCTTCTCTGGATGATGTCACAGTTAACAGAACGCCAGACCAGGTGTACCTACTATGAAGAAAAAGAGAGAGAGCATCTATATGATGTACAGTGGCTGATACAGCTAGTTGCTGATATAGAGTTTCTATTTTTGTGACATGTAGTTTCGGTTGTGATGAACATCAGTATTTCACCTGAAGTTACTCATTCAAAGTTTTGTCCAGGATTGGAGAGATCAGTGACAGTTCTTCTCACAATCCCGGTGACCTGTATGTTTCAGAGATGTGTCACATTTTGTTCAATCACACCTTGAGATACCAAATGCGACAATGCTGCCAGTGTCTTTGGACAGTGTGGCAGTAGCACGCCAGATTGTAGAGCATTAATGAGCATGCACTGCATAGTAGAAGTGTGGATGAGCACTTCTCTTTCCTTTGGCAAGTTTCAGATGCCTCTTACTGTCTGCTTGGTATTCTTAGTGAGAAAGCTGATCCTGTGGCAACTTTAGATCCTTCTTGATAATGCTTTCCCTGAAAGAATCCCAAGCTGAGGATACACACGAGAACCATGAATGGTCAAGCCCCATTCCTTTTACAGCCATATCTACATTCGTATCAGATCTTTGATTATCATTGGCTATTGGATACTAGCTCAACATTTTTCAGTTTGCTTAAAGGGTTATCAAGATGATAAGGGCAAGATATAAGGGCTATATTCTTAGGATTAGATCAGCTATTAAAAGTTACTCATGATACGTCAAATCTGCTTTGTAGCACCAATACCTTATTGGCAGATAGTTAATCTCATAATCACCAGTAGTGACTCGGATAAGAATGGTGTCATCTGTAAACTCCTAAACCTCAGCAGGGTGGTGGGATGGAATTTTAACTATTGGTAAATCTGGAGTTGGGTTTGAGAGAAAGCAAAGTCTTAATTAAACCTTATTTTTAGAGCTTCTTTACACAACCATATGTAGCATCAAAGGGGCAGAGGGGATGAGGTATTGAGTGTCAATGTAAAGCTAATGCTTTCCAAGAACATAAGCATATCTGTTGAACCTTTCTACATTTGTCACATCACAACAACAGACTTAAAAATAAAAAGTGTTATGTGAATATGTAATCAGTCCCTTTTACTCTGACTCTCTTAAGAATGCAGAGGCCACAGAGGTTTGATAGAGAGCATTAGAGAACAACTAGCACCATAAAGACAAATGAACACGGTGGACAGGTCAGGGAGACAGTTGTAGAGGAGGTTAAAACAGGTGTTAGGTTCTAAAACAGTATCCCAAGCTTTGAAAATCTCCCGGAAATCTGTTCAATCCATCATCTAAACGTGGAAAGAGAATGGACCACCTGCAGACCTACCAAGACATGGACCACAAACTCATCTGACAGGACAGAAAAGGAGAACATTAATCAGAGAAGCAGCCAAGAGGCACATTGCAACTCTAGAGATCCACAGCTCTCGTGGGAGGATCTGCTAACAGGACAAAATTATTTTTTGTCCAAATCTGGCCTGTATGGAAGAGTGGCAATAAGGATATCATTGTTGAAAGAAAGACATAAGATGCCCCATTTGGGGTTTGCCACCACTCATGTAGGGGGCACAACAAACACGTGCAGGTTTTCCCTCAGAAAACTGGGTAAGCCTGGTGGTAGGTCCTGTTTTAACAAAAACACAGTGGCAGGCCACTGTGTTTTTGTTTAAAATGTTAAACGTTAACAGAAAATTCGAAAATATGACAATTTAATTATGTGTTATTGGAGGACATTGGCAATACTTTAACAGCAACTATAGAATCTTACAAAAAAAGCACACTCTTGAAATACTTTCTTAACAAACCAAAAAATACTATTCGTCCGTCCGTCTTCTTCCGCTTATCCGGATAATACTATTCAAATAAACATCAATTGTTTGCACTTAAGTTGAATCCTAATTGTGTAATTAGTGAGTAAATCTTAAAACAAGCAATGTAATGCTGGGCACATTTAAACAATTACAAACAAAGAACCAACAAATTGATCACTTAAAGCCCAAGTAATAGAAACAGGGTACTCTTAGAGGAGGTATGCTGTACTGCACGCCCGCCGACAGGGGGGGACAAACGGGTCAGTTGTCCCGGGCCCATGACAGAAGGGGGGCCCAAAACGGACCCTGTGATCATTAAAATGGTCAGTGTCAGTGAGCGCGCGCGCTAACTGCAGCAGCAGTCTGTGTGTCAAGGCTTTCTGCTGCTCCCCCTCCCCTCTCGTACATGGCTCAGTGGCGCCAGCCAATCAGCACGCAGGCTCACTCTGGCCCGCCCACTCAGCTTCTCTTCACTCGACACACAAACAACCGTGCGGCTCCTGTTGACTGGGAGAGAGACCGCACAGCGGAAAAGCAAGAAGAGAGGAATAAGCGGCGTTTGCCTTTATTTTAATACCGTACATGCAATCAAGTTGTATGTTTTGTAAAAAGCCGGTTAAATGCAGAGGAAACACAACAAATTTATCTAAGCACTTGAAAACCCATGAGCAAGCAAACGTCGAGAAACAGAAAAGGAGAAGAAACTTCTCTCATTGCCCCGACAGACCCACAGACTGACGTCACTGACTGAGGCGTTTCAGTCGTCCTCCAGACATCCAGGTAGATAAGAGCAGTCATCTTCAGCAGTACTTCATGTTAACTTTCAAAGTAGATATTGTCTATCATATGCTACTGGAGCCCACAGAGAAAATGTAATTAAGACATTTTAAGAACCTTTTAAGAAGTACATATATATTATTAAAAAGTTTTATTTAGCTAATCCTTTATTTATCTCACGACTGGGAAATTTATAGGATTAAAGCAACAGGCAGGTGCACACAACACAGACAAAATTACATAAGGATTGAAAGATATATGAGGTGGATTAGGAAGAAAAAAAAACAAACATAAAATTATTATTATTATTATATAATTGTAATAATAGAATAAAAATCACAAAACCCGAAAGGTCAACAGTTTCATGATACATCAAGCTAAAATGTCAAAAGTATCTGTGAATGTTGTGCGTTTAATGGCAAAAAGAAAGCCTTTCACAGAGATTCAGAGGGCAGAGAATTCCCAAAGTATCTAACAGATTCTACTTCCTGCAATGGAAGGGAAAAAAATTGTTAGGGACTGGCTAATATACAGCAGGTCAAAAAAGGCCATATTTTGACTGCAGTGCTTCTGTTCTCTGATGAAGAAAAGATCAACTAGTGCACTAAATTCAATAGATGGGTTGAAAATTACAGTATAAAATACAGAGATTTGCAGGGCATGAAGTATGCAGTTAAATAGACTTTGTGTGTGTGTGTGTGTGTGTGTGTGTGTGTGTGTGTGTGTGTGTGTGTGGTGGCGGCAGGTATGGGGGGGGGGGGGGGGGGGCAAAAAGACTGTGTTGTCCCGGGCCCTACCAAAGCTGTCAGCTGGCCTGCTGTACTGTATTGTGTTTTGACCTCTTCTTCCATTTTTGGCACAGGCTGCATGTTGGCTCTCTACATCCAATCCATCTTCCAGAGCCTTTAGTTTAGATAGTTACATCTCTGCCAAAAATTATCCATTTATTTTGATGCTAGTAAATCCTGGCGCCCATCAGTCGTAAAAGACAGTAGGGTGAACCCTGCCATGGAACAAGGTGCTTTTGCCAGCAGAGACCAACATCAAATGTTCTCGCATGTATGCAATGCCTTGTATGTGGTGGAAAAGTAACTCTCCAAAACATGGTTAATACAGCACTCCCACAGAGACACGTGGTGATGACAACATCACAAAAAAATATGTAACATCCTTCAATCAAACTCAAAACCACGCCTATATTTCACACCTGTCAAAAAGTGACAGCCGGAAGTCCCGCCTTCCACTTCCGGCGGAAGTCCCGCCTTCCTTAACCGGATGTTACGTCACATCCTTAACCGGAAACCCCACCTTCTACTGTAACCGGATGTTCCGCTTTCTACCTCCAGGGGTCGCTGTCCCGGCCCTCGGGGAAAAAAAAAAAAAAAAAAAAAAAAAAAAAAAAAAAAAAACTGCCCCCCTACATCCGGAGTTCACCCACCCACCCCCACATCCGGAGTTCACCCCCACCCCCACAGCCGGAGTTCACACCCACCCCCCCACATCCGGAGTTCACACCCACCCCCCACATCCGGAGTTCACACGCACCGCCTTCACCCCAGCCCCGGTTGTCATAATATCAGGCCCTCTCTCAAGCCTCAATAGTGATTGAATCCTTTTCAACATGGCGTCAGGAAGAACCAGCATTGAACCCATCATTGCTGAGACACCCGTCACTATCTGGCATGATCAGAGCGATTTTTGGCAAGCTCAGCATACCCCTCACAAGGCTACGCTGTTTTTATGCAGAACTCAGATGCCTCCGAGCCAGCGTCTGCAAGAACAATGGTCTTTGGAGCCCTATGGAGCCCGCGGTAAATGGGGGTACGTCTTCAAATATGAAACCGGGGAAATGTACCTCTTTCAATTGGATGATGAAGGTGACGAGCTGCATACTATCAACTCCTTGGGCATGCTGACATCAAACGATTGGGCTGTTCTGAAACTCGTCATGCTTCGCAAACTAGCCCCTGAAGAAGCGAATCCAGCAGCAGGCCCTTCAGTGAGACGAAAAACTAGCTTCATCCGACTAAACCCCCAAGAACCTATTCCAGCAGGGCCCTCTGTGAGACAACAAGTCGAGGATGGAATCAAGGATTCACCCCCCGCTAAACGGCCACGTCAACAAGTCGAGGATGGAATCAAGGATTCACCCCCCGCCAAACGGAGCAAACAGCCACGTCAACAAGTCGAGGATGGAATCAAGGATTCACCCCCCGCCAAACGGAGCAAACGGCCACGTCAACAAGTCGAGGAAGGAATCAATGATTCACCCTCCGCTAAGCGCTGCAAACGAGTGCTGACCGACCTGAATGAAATTGACAATGATTCAGGAAATAGGATCTTCTCAGCTACTTGGCAGTCGACGGGGGTTAGCGGTCGATGGTTTTTCCGTGCAAGTCTCAAAAAGGCTCAAGATAAAACACAGACGGTTATGTTCATGCTGGATTATTATAATTCTCAATGTGGAGTCTTCAGGACATTGCTAGCCATTCCCTTTGATGCCTGGCGTGATAAGATGATTGCAATATCAGACCAGATTTCAACGCTTTTTCGCGATTGCCGCAACTGGAAGGACATTTTGGGGGTCAAGAAAGCGCTTGCATTTTAGACCCACCCCTCACAACTGCCAATACCACCCCTTCAACGTTAACCACGCCCTTCTCTGTATATAAATAGCACGGGTCCCTGGACGACGACAAATTGCCCCCGGAGCTGTACCCCTCTCCTTCAACCGCAGCCTCACCAAGAGAAACACCATGAAGTGGTCCGGATCTCGCCCTGAAGGCCTCGACCTATACCAAGAGATCTTTGTTTTAAGGAGTGACAATTCCGTGTTTACTCCCTCGCTACCTCAGATGGCGACCGTGGATGAAGATTCACCAGCGCTTTCCCAAGACCTGCCCTGTGGCCACGGAGATCCGACACCCCCGATGGAGCAAGCCCTTGAGAGTCAGAGGGAATCGGCCTCGG
The DNA here is from genome assembly GCF_011125445.2 of Fundulus heteroclitus. NCBI lineage: Eukaryota > Metazoa > Chordata > Actinopteri > Cyprinodontiformes > Fundulidae > Fundulus > Fundulus heteroclitus. The sequence goes on along the minus strand of NW_023397435.1, from coordinate 18,026 downwards.
CACCCCCGTCGCCACCTGCGGACACGCAAGCCCTTGAGAGTCAGAGGGAATCGGCCTCGGCACCCCCGTCGCCACCTGCGGACACGCAAGCCCTTGAGAGTCAGAGGGAATCGGCCTCGGCACCCCCGTCGCCACCTGCGGACACGCAAGCCCTTGAGAGTCAGAGGGAATCGGCCTCGGCACCCCCGTCGCCACCTGCGGACACCCTGCCAGACGATGAGAGCGGCGCAGATGAAAACGATGGGTGGATTCGCTTCGGTTTCATCAAAGCGGTGAAAACTGTGCTGTATCGCCTTTTGACCGCTGCGATCAGACAATACATGCACGAAATGTGTTACGGAAGCGTTAATAACCGTCCTAGTCAAAAAGAGCATGGACGCTTGAAGCTGCTTGAGAACGAGCTCTACGAACATAACTACTATGGTATATTGCGAGTACTTTATAACGAACGTTTCATGGATGCAGTTCAACAGTTTCTAGCCGCTCGCAACATCCATCATGACAACGAGGCTGTTAATGCTGTCATACAAGCGTATCTGTATGAATTAACGATGGTGAAGCGTGTATTTAATACAATATATGGCGGGTATGATCGGCTGGTTGAAGAAAACTGTGAACTAAAAGAACAACTTGATGCCATCACAGACTACTGGCGAGGGTCTTGAAACCAATGCATACATGTTTTCTCATGTCTTTTTATATATGAAACTAGTTAGTGACATCGTATTAAAAAAGAGTGTCTGTTTTATTTTCTACATCTTTTCTTTATGTATATAAAAATGTTTTTTTTTTTTTTTTTTTTCTTTTACAATTACTTAGTGGTATAATAAATGAATGTAATTTCTTTCCTGATTATGTTAATAAAAAATATATAAACCCTGAATACAGACGTCTTCTCCTTCATTTAGCATCACTACATGTATGTGGTAAGGTATGGCTGAAGAAAAGTTAATGAAACGTGTATATTACACACCTGCCCACCCTGGTTCTTTTGGCGGAGTAGATAGATTACAGAGGGGTATGGAAAGTGAAACTGGTAAGAAGGTCCCAATTGAAAAGGTTCGAGACTTTTTATCAGAACAAGATGCATATTCTTTACATAAACCAGCGAGAATAAGATTTCCTAGAAATAGAGTGTTCGTCACCAGACCTCTAAAACAGTTTCAAGCAGATCTTTGTGATATGCAGAGTTTATCCAAAGAAAACGACGGCTACAATTATTTATTAACCGTTATTGACGTATTCTCCAAAAGAGCCTACGTCAGAGTTTTAAAAAGGAAAACAGCGTCCGATGTCGTAACAGCTTTCGAGTCTGTTTTAAGGGAGAGCGGGGTTCCAAAGAAACTTCAAACTGATGACGGTAAAGAATTTTTCAACAAATCATTCAGAGCGTTAATGGATAAAAACGGAATTGAACATTTTTCCACAGCTAGTGAAATAAAAGCCTCGGTGGTTGAGAGGTTTAATCGTACGTTAAAATCAAGAATGTGGAGATATTTCACAGCAAACAACACTCTCCGCTATGTAAACGTGCTTCAGGATCTGGTCAAAAGTTACAACCACAGCTATCATTCGAGTATTAAAATGGCCCCTGTGGAAGTCATTGCTACTAACGTTTTTCAGGTGTTTCAAAATTTGTACGGGACCAATTCCAAACGCTGCACAAAACTCAAGATGGCGTTTAAGCAGGGTGATCATGTCAGAATATCGAAAGTGCGTGGAGTGTTTGACAAAAAATATGAACAGAGTTTCACGGATGAAATCTTTACAGTTACAGAAGCGTTACAACGATCGCCTCCCGTATTCAAGCTGAAAGATTTAGACGGAGAACCCGTCCGAGGTTCTTTTTACACGGAGGAGCTTCAAAAGGTAAAAATGTCGAAAAACAAAATGTATCAAGTGGGTGAAATATTGGGCAAACGCACCGTTCGGGGGGTCAGACAGGTCTTAGTACGATGGAAAAATTGGCCTGAGAAATTCAACACCTGGGTGAAAGCCGATGACCTGCGTGATGTATAAAGCAAGATGCTGCTCTCCGGAGGGTTGAGATTGCACCATGGATCGTATGGCCGAGGACCAAGGGTTTCATCTGACGCTACCATCCAATGCAAGCGTTGATGTTTTTAAGGATAATAGCATATCTAGTTTCCGGGTGGATTTAGCCGAACCTATTAATTTACAAGGTCACTGGCAGGTGGCTTTAACGGAGGTTTCATACCCTCACACATGGCATAACGTCCCCTCAGAAAATGCTTATTTTGAATGGCGGAAAGCGGATGAGGAAAAATTCCAGCGCGTACAGATTGGAAACGGTTACTACAGTAATTTGAATCAGCTTATCACAGAGATTGAAGCCCATCTGAGAAAGATAGATTCTGATATTTATTTCAAAGTCAACCGAACGGCCAATATACTCCAATTTCAAGCCGGAGCTCAGAACCACCTACGTTTTCCCGCTCCAATTGCATACATGCTTGGAATGGAACCAGGAAAATGGGTCAAATTCGACCACTGGCACGCCCCTAACCCTATCGATTTTAGGGCTGGGTTCTACCATCTGTTTTTATACAGCGACGTTGTTGCCTCACAGATGGTGGGCGACATTCATGCACCGCTATTGCGGACCGTTCAGGTCCGAGGTTCTTTTGGGGATGTTATAACTGAAATCTTCCATAAACCGTACTATATTCCTGTCGCCAAGAAACACATTGAGAATATACAAGTTGAAATTAAAACGGATCAGAACACCCCGGTGAAATTTACATACGGAAAGTGCATTGTGAAGCTGCATTTCAGACCCGCTGCCTCACATCGAGCGTTTAGATGAAAACAGAATATGCATATAAAAAAACACCGGACTGCGGCTGGAATCATTCATAGCAGTGCTTTCAGTCGTATCAGCACCGCTTAAGCGCTGTAAAACGCGAGAAGGAAAATAAATAAAAAATCTAGAAAACATGGTTTTCCTGAGAGAGGACCCACACCGTTTCATATCCTATTACCAGAGCCAGGTCGGGGGCGCTTTACCAGGTTTCTATGGCGCTCCTGTTATGTACGGGCGGGGGATTGGATCCATATTTTCAAAACTATTCCGTTTCGTATCGCCCCTAGTTAAATCCGGCTTCGCGATAGCGAAACCCCATCTGAAGAGGGCGGCCACAAACATTGCTTCAGACGTCATAGGTAAAGCAATGACCAAAATAACAGGTGTGAATAACCAGGAGGGGTCAGGGGTGATGGTTTTGTCGAGAAGGGCTAAAAAGCGACCTCCGGGGCAACGTGCGCAACGTGCTTGGCGCTCACATAAACTCGCACCGCGGAGGAAGAAGAAGCCAGTTCGCAACAGCAAGCCTAGGAGTAGGAAGTCTGCTGCGAGCAAGGATATATTTAACTGATTTAGTATTTTAATTAAAAAACCAATCATGGCTCTTTTACATCAGAAATCATCAGAATGTACCCTGGCCGAACTGGATCTTTTCACGGTCCCTATGACTCAACTATCTGTGGAAGATAAGATTTACACCGAAATACTACCGGTGTCAGCTATTACAGACACGGGGCCTATTGAGTTCTTTATCCCCGGAGATGGAGAAAAATACCTGGATCTGAACGACACCTTGCTTCATGTTCGTCTACAAATTACCAACGCAGACGGGAGCAACTTGGCTAATGATGCAGCCGTCGGACTGATAAATTACCCTCTGAATACAATGTTCAGTCAATGCGACGTTATGCTGGGAGATAGGTTAATTTCACAGAGTAGCGCGACTCATCCTTACAGGGCCATCATTGAAACGTTACTCAATTATTCAGAAGATACTTTAAAGAGTCAATTTAGCGCAGGTCTCTTTTACAAGGATACAGCTGGAGCAATCGATTCTATTGTTATGTCAGATGGTCCTAACTTGGGTATGAACCGCAGAGCTTCATTCACCGCTAATTCAAGGGAATTACACCTGATGGGACCGCTTCACGCTGATATATTCTTTTGCGAAAGACTCCTATTAAACTCTGTCGACATGAGAGTTAAATTGACCAGAGCTAGCGATGCATTCTCTCTGATGGGACCTCGTGATTCAACCTTCCGACTGAAAATTCTAGGGGCTTCTCTATTTGTGAAAAAAGTTTCAGTCTCCCCGGCTATCCGGCTCGGTCACGCTTCAGCATTAATGAGAGGAAACGCTCTATATCCACTTTCCCGCGTGAACGTGAAAACATATTCTATCCCAGAAAATTCCAGGATATGTACACAGGAGAATCTGTTTCTGGGTACTTTACCGCGATACATAGTTTTAGCTCTGGTTGATCATGAAGCGTTCACAGGCCGGAGAAGCATGTCACCTTTCAACTTTAAGCATATGGATGTAGAATATTTAGCTCTCTGCAAAGATGGCAGACAGGTGCCTGCCAAAGCGTTTCAACCTCAATTCAATAATGGTATTTCAGTGAGGGAATATTACAACATGTTCACCGCTACAGGTCGTCATTTAAAAGACCTTCCTTTAAGCATTGCTCGTGAGGAATTTAACGAAGGCTACTCCCTGTTTGTTTTTAATCTGAGCCCGAGTGAGGACGCTGACGCTCTATCCCCGGTGTGTAATGGGAATTTGAGACTGGAAATGAGGTTCCGAGTTCCTTTGCCTCACACTACCACCCTCGTTGTGTACGCATGTTACGATTCAATTTTGGAAATCGACTCAAAAAGGCAGGTCTTGGTGGATTTTTATTAAAAACATGGATAACCACCAAATCGAGAATTTGATGCATCATCTCCTGGGGGATTTATTTCACGGCGTCTGGGCATCTGATCAACTCCCCCTGCTGAAGCGCACATACGAAGGACCGGCCTATTTCATCGTAAACACTCATCCTTCACACATGCCTGGAGAACACTGGCTAGCTTTGACTCTGGAGAATGATCAAGCCACCTTTTTCGACTCTTATGGATTCAGCCCTGATTTTGAATTTTATCCACCAAGCATAGTGACATTTTTGAAAGATAGATCCTCTAAAATATTGTATCATAATCGTCAACTTCAAGACACTCTATCCGTCGTGTGCGGTCATCACTGTGTTTATTATCTGTGTCATAAAGCCTGTGGGCTTTCAGTGCATGACATACTGGCTACCTACCGCGATGACGTTTATGAAAATGATGTCATGGTTTATGATTTTGTGAAAAAGTATCAGAATTGTAATAAAAATAGGGCCTCGTGCTCGTTTATTCACGGAACCTGCTCTTTACAAATGTTTAAAGATTGTTACAAGCTGTAACTTGTCTAAAATAAAAACACTGTTCACATGAATAATTTTAAACATTAAAGTTTTCTTTATTACAAATCCATTTCTCCAGTTTTTATTTCATACAGACTTTTAGGGTGAAAATTTCAACCATGCAGGGGTTATGTTGACTCTCTTGCTTCGAGCACGGCCATTTTCAGGGGCGGGATGCTCAAAGTCTATTCCGGAGAATTTAGGGGACAGCACAATTTTTCCTTTTCGTTTCACGACGGGCTTATCTTTGTTCTTCTCCAATACACTCGCTTCTGCCATGCCTCTGTATTGGTCACGAGCTTGCGGATTACTGACTGACGACACGGGGATGTTTAACTCCTTCAAGACAGCCATGAACGGGATCCAGCCTACAGGTTCCTGGGTTTGTGTTTTCCTCTTAAAGGGGAGCAAAAGATTTTTCAGCAAATCAACCAGATGTGAACCCCCCATCACACGATCGCGATAAACAAATTCGCCTTTCGAAGTCCAACTCGTACCGACGTGCATTAACCTTCTCAGTATGTATTCAGCATTTTTGCGATCTCTGTTAGGCAGAGCTCTTAAAACCTCGATAGCGGTCTGATCCAATTCAGCAGGAGAGGCTGTAAAACCGTTAGAAGCAGAGCCAGCCTCATTATTTCCAGGCACAGGGTCACGTTGCACATTTAAAGTCACCTGGGGTTCGTCCTGCTGACCCTGCTTCATCAGAGTGAGATATCTCTGTAACAGAGCGTTGTACCTTTTAATTTTTTCATAAGAACTCAGTCCCGGTTCATTCAGTATCTCTCTCATTTTGGAGTCCAAATCCTCTTCGGCCGTCTGTCTGATGGAAGGCTCTGACGGGATCAAACGTTTGAACTGATGCGGTGAAACCAGATACATCTTTTGTGCAGTCCTAAGAGACATTTTCTCTCATCTCCTGATGACACCTCCCAACACCTCTCCTAATAAAGGCGCGACGACGCTCAGCAAGGGAAGAATAAACCCGCCTGTCTGATTTTTCAGAACCGACTGCTTGCGTTTTAAACCGGTTCTTTTATCAGCCAGCAGTCTGAGGATTTTTTTCTGCTTTGCCAGTTTTTTGTGTTGAAAAGGAGATATTTTCACGCTACCCTTTAGGACATTTAGAGCAATTTCACATAAGGCTTTAAGAAAGTCAGGTGAGCAATGGGTTAGAATGTCCTTACGTTTCTGAGGCGTTGCTTGACAGAGCGCCCTAAATAGGGGAACATTTCTTCTTATGCGAGATGACATGATAAATTAACGCAATTTAGGAACATACACAGTTGGCCACTGACCTGGGAGCATTCCGGTTCTCAGTCTGAAACGATCTGGACAAGTGGGAGTCAGATCCACGATTAAATACCCATGAGGATCTTTGGTCGCGTCTTGAAAACTCTCCATAAAGAAAGTTTTCTCTGACGGAAATATCTGACGGGCTAAGATATTTAGTTGCAATTTATCTCTAGGGTTTTTAAACAGCACCATATAATTAGCATTTAAACTGATGGTACGGCTGTATTTACCTTGATGAAACACATTCTGGCTTAACATTATGACACTCATATTTTTATGATGCCTATATTGAGTGAAAATTTTCACCACTTCCGGATGGTCCGAAGCCTGGAAAATTACATCATCTAAAATAACCAAATGATTTTGATCAGGAGGAAACAGATTTTCATCATCAAAAGAATCAGGTAGTCCTTCGATGAATTTAATCTTTTTATTCATTTTCTGCAATTCAGAATACATACTTTGAAAACAGGTGTAAATCCAAACAATATTTACAGGAACAACATCCATAACATGGTTACAATTCTGCAAAACAGTTTTAACAAAAAAAGATTTTCCACAGCCACTCGGCCCTGCTATTAGAAGTGAAAAAGGGGTTTTGAATCTAGGATCGAATTCAACCTCCTGTGTTTCATGGGAGAGAGACATTTTTTTTTTTCCCCCACAGTTAACCTTTTAATAGCCAAATGGAAGGGTTGTCCCATCAGGAAAAAGCCTTCTTTTATCATAAACGACGCGCACCTTTTTCTGAAATGCTGCATTTTGAAGCTGGAAGCTCCTTTTATTCCTTCTGATGGTGTGCTGTGGAGCCTGTAAAACATCCCCTGTAGAACCTTGCAGATAACCTTCTACCAGGTCTTTCACGCTGTCAAAATTCACCCTCTCACTGCACTGATGAGTCTGAATGATGCCTTTAAACTTCATCACCACTTGTTTTCGGTGTCTGGTCTGGTAAGCGTAGCTCTTTGGGCCTGCGGAGACATACTCTTGTATAAAATCACCTGATAATTCATCAGTCAAGTCCCCCAGAAGGTTACCGAGCTTGAGGGAGGTCTGACCCGGTTTAACCACATAGATCAGACTGTCGGTGTCAATGTACAGAACGCGGTCCTGAAGTTGTTCAAGACAGGTGTACAATTTCAGACGAGCATGAGCAGTTGTAAAGGCAGCAATGAAGACGTTATTCACCTTGTTGGGTGGAGAAATACAACGCTTGCTGTATTTCCACTGAACCATGCACATTTCATCATTCAGGAAGTGAAAGTAGCTGACTGCGTATTTACCTGAAAAAAGGAAGTTAAAAAACTCTTCGGGCTCGCTCACAATGCTTGTCTGAGCCAAATCATTTCTCTGTGCAAATTTGCCCCAAAAACTGTTCAGACACAATTTAGCAACTTGTCTTTTAGCCGGATTCACCTCAATCTTACGTACATCTAGTTGGATGCCCTGCTCACGTTTGTAGTCTGCCACATATTTCAAACGACTTTCCTCATCCGTAGCTTCAGCGGGAAAACCTGAAGCTTCCTGTTTACCCTTCAAAAAAGTGTGGATATATGGTTTAAAGATTGAACTGCTCTGTTTTTCAAAATGCCAGACCTCAGTGATTTTAGCAAGCCTATATCCCAGCTCAAGAGCCTTGTTGAATTCCACACTTACCCATACACCTGTTAGCGCTCTCTCTTGGTCAGAGTGGGTACAAGGGCCCGTCTGGTAGTTCAACTCAGCGCAAGCCCGGCACAGTGTGAACACCAGTTTACCGGTAGCGGTCCTGTACGGCAAAACGGGAAAAAACAGACCACGAGGCGGGTACACGGTCGCTCTGATAAGTCCAAAGTAGCTACGGGGATCGTCGAAATCTTTGCATATGATTTCGGGATGGCCTAGTGGATAGCTGCAGCTAGCATTCACAAACGGATACAGAGATGTGAAGTCTACATAATGCACAGATTCTTCGACCCCTGCAGTGTACCTCAGCCTGAGGGCACTGGTTCTACCCCCAAACAGAGCGTTCCGCGGGCAAAGAGGTGCCGGGGCACTGAAACAGTCCAGAAACCTTTTGAGACCAGAGTGTGACGCCTTCATTAAATCCCAGCTATGCTCCCACATAACCTCCAGGCGCACCCCGTAAACCGACTGCAATACCCTGGCTCTCTCGATGGTAGCTGCATGGAACCTTTCATAGCAGACTCCTCTGAGCGGGCACGTCTGGTCGGCTGGAAAACATTCAGGACAACCATGGTAAAAGCAGCCATTAAACTCAAATACAGTTCGAACGCCTCGGACCTCCGCGTATCCGTCCACATAATACGGCCCCAGTTTCATTTCACCTCGGTTAAGAGCATGTTGAATGAAAATGCCCCGTTCAGCAGCTACCCACTCCAGCCATTGAATGGAGGCGTCTGAAAAAGTCTTGCACTGACGCCGATAATCCACAGGGGAAGGTATGGCTAGTGTGCTAGGCGGAAGAAAATTTGCTGTGAAAACATTCATACAGGCTGCTGCTATGGTGATGCTTTTAAAAGGATCGACGTTTGTCTCTTTAAAGAACTCTTCTCTGAATTTCACACAAGCCCTGAAGAGAATTTCCACATCATTCTGACAATAATAGAGAGCTTCTTTTTTAAAGTCAAAGGGATGCTTAGAGGCCTCGTTGTACCAAACGGTGAAACGCTCCTGCTCAGCAGGGCTCATATGCTCCACAGCGTAGAAGCTGGGTGGAGGGAGCGGGCCGATGTAGTTCAATGTCTTCTCAGAGGAGAACAAGTGAGGGAAAAAACCCTTACAGTGATCAGTAAAACCTAACGCTTTTGGCATTTGACTGAGTTTCATTGTAAGGAACGATAGACTGTCTATAAATTTAAGACTGTAATCAGGCTCAGTAAAACAAAGGATTTTACTCCCCTGTGTGATCAAGAACGGTTTGATGCCGAGTTTAACCATCTCACTTAGAATCAAGTATGAGTCAAACCCACGACTGTTGTGGGCAAGAAAAGAATGACCTCTGAACCGAGGTTTTCTAAAATGAAGCAGAAAATCCCTGACGCAGTTCAAACCATAAGAACACCAAACATCCCCAGCCAAGGTTTTTGTGCTTACAAGATACGGGATATGTTTTCCAGTTTGATCTGTAAAAGTTTCAAAATCATAAAAAACTAGCTTATCGCGGAGTTGCGCATCAGTCAGGGTCGGTTGAATATAGCACAGATGATCGTTTAACGTGACATCTGCACCGTGAGGCACTTTCTGACGACAGACCGTGCACTTTGTTGAACAATCGTGGGGCTTGCTCTGTCCACCTGCGGCTACAAAATAAAGCTGTTTACACACAGGGCAGAACTTTGTCGTGTCACAGTTACTTACGAGCTTACCAAGTTTAGGTCTCAGTGTGGGTTCTCTGTGTTTAGCTAAGCAGATGGAATTACGACAGATTCGTTTACAATCTATGCACTGCACAGGGCTGTATTGTTGGAGAGTACAATTTGAGTCGAGGCATACCGAGCAGTGACCCTTACAGCTATGCGTGCCAATGTTGTCGTAACCGCTAAAGCAGTACCCACAAATGTGCCTCGAGCCTGTGAAACCTGTGAGACTCTTTATTCCATAATAATGACTTTTGAACAAAAGCAGGAAAAGGGGATTTGAACGATCTGAAAAGCCTGTCTGAAATTTACGAAGCACTGCCTCCTTGTCGTCTTTAAAGAAAACAACAATTTTCCTATTGACTATCTCTTCAAATTTATGCACGTCGCTGAAAGTCACAGGAGTTTGCTCAGTGAGGCCGGCTGTCCGTTGCCACAGCGAGGCTTGATGCATGGCTTGGGCGTCTGTAAAAGCAGGGTTACAAAGATGTGCTAGACTGGCAGCAAAGCAGAGCTGATTAGAAGCATTTTCAACAATATAGAGGTGACGTCTTTTTTATGAATCAGCTCACAGTCCAACGTCTTTGTCGCCTTACGTTTAGCACCGCCGTGAGGGTTTCGTACAATCTGAAGTACTATTTCCAAGTTTTCAGGTCCTGGCAATTCTTCATTAGACTGTGTTAACTCGTCTAAAAATTCCAGAAATGCAGGCAGAACTGAATCACCGTCATCATTTACCTGAACCACTGTATGACGGGAAAACCCTTCGCCGCTTAATTCAAGCTGTACAACATCATTGCGTGATGCTGAACGTGTAACAGAGTCCGCCAGCTCTGTGAGAAGATGATAAACCTGTGTGTAAAATTCGGCGGGGTTAGGAATTTCACCGGGTCGTGAAGCTGTCACGCTGAAAGGACGTCTTATTTCTGTTACATTAAATCGCTCCCGTTGAATGCCGGGGTTAACAGCTGGCTGAGACTGACTCGTGCTTGGCTGATCCTCTGGGTTAGACGTGGGAACGACAGATGGGCTCGAGCATGGCTGTTGAGGGGAACTGGATGAGGGATTCTGCAAAACAGTATGCGAAGAACCAGACCGATCATTTTCACCTCTTTCACTTTGATTTAAATGACCACCTTGCTGCTGCTGCGGGAACTGAAGGCTTGTAGGATTGGAGGTAAATGTTTGAGAGACAGAAACATTTAATTGATGGATAGCTTGTTCTAGTGATGATAAACGCTCATAATTCGAACCCGAGTGTGTATGACCCTGCTGTCTATCTGGTGAATTACCTGGATTTAAATCCGCAAACCCCAGACCCTGCTGAACCGGTATATTCCGGAGGTCGTTAACCATTTGGGTGATATCACTTAAAACATTTGTAACTCGTTGTTGAAATTCTAGCGAGTCGTTCAAACACGTGATTGATTGAGAGAAAGAATCATTTAGCTCGCCAACGGTTTGTTCTAACCATAGAAACCGCTCAGAATCCCAATCCGGATCAGTCTGCCCCTGAAGTCTGACAGGAGATCCTGGGGTAAGATTTACAGATTCGGTTGCATGCTGAACAGGGAGATTCCGAAGTTGATTTACAGCCTCAACAATTCCATCCAGAGCCTCTCTGATTTGTTGACTTTCCATTTTTTTTTTTTTTTTTTTTAAACAGGTTACAACTTAGCTGGTTAACGGTACTGGCATCGTCGGGTCAACCAGTTCAACCATCAGAGTCTCGCAGTAATTCAGAAGCGCAGCAGTTTTCCGGCGGTAGAGGGCAGCTTGACGTCCCGTAGCAACTGGCATATGCGTTATTGCCCATGCAGCGGCTGTAATAAAAGAATGAAAAAAATATATATAATTAATTTTATCGTACATAATGAGTATTGAATAAAAAAAAAAGTATTATATTACAAACAAATTCTTTGAAAGCATTGAACTTAAGATGTACCATCAATAATTGGACCAGTCGCATCCGCTTTGATGATTAACTGCTTGAAGTTTTGCTGAACTCTCAGGACTGACGAACACAGGCTTCTGAGACTCCGCCTCTTCTTGTGTTTTCCTGCGTCACGGCGGATGACCTGTGCTACTACAAATTAAAATAAGCAGACGGTGACAGAGTTTTAAAACGGGGGTAATACACGAAAAGAAAAAGATGACAGAAAAGAATAAATAAAAATAGGCTAAGGGTTACAAGGGCTGCAGTTTAGAACTGCAACCCTACCGTTTCACTGCCAATGTGTTACCAACAGCACCACAAACTCACCAGGGTGCTGAGCAGATGAGGCAGGACGAGACCGATCATGTGCTGATGCTTCTGATGCTGCTGTTTCCGCTTCTGCTGCTGCTGCTATTAGCTCGGCGTCATTATTCTGGTGTACAGACTGAATTGTTACTGTAGAAATAGTAAGCAGGGAGAGACAACCTTTTTTAAACAAGGTAATACATGAAGAAGAAGAAATGATAAATAAATAATAATAACATATAGCATAGAACACTTGCATGCTTACCGTCCGTCTGGCCAAATGTATCGGGATGAGGCTGTATTCCAGCCGTAAAGAGTGCTTGAGCAACAATGTCACGGTGGGGTGTTACTGTGGGTAAATGAATAAATACACTAAATGAGCCGGACTAATTCAGAAAATGTACCATCAGAGTTAGTTTGAGACTTATAATAGTTAACTTACGTGCTGCAGGAAGCGTTGTCCCCTGATTAACGTTTCGAGGGAGGCCGTGTGACGTGGTGAGCCGGGGAGCTTCCTCGGGGAAGCGATCGTGGTGCTCTGATGTCTCTGGAGAACTTATTACAACAACTGACCCGTTATGTTCTTCAGTCCTCTGCCGCTTTGGTGTTGATGTGTTCTGAGCAGCTATTTCTGCTGGGAGCCTCCTTTTAGCTAAACTCAATCTTCCTTTACGGGGCGTTTGCGTTGTGCTCGATCCAGGTTGTGTCACCGCTGGCTCTTTGCGGAACACACTCGGTTTGACTGGCTTCGGACACAATCTTGCTTCACTGGGCGTTTGTGCTCTGCTCGATCCAGGCTGTGTCACCGCTAGCTCTCCGTGGAACACACTTGGGTTGAATGGCTTCGGACACAATCTTTCAGCGCGGGACGTTTGCGTTCTGCTTGATCCAGGCTGTGTCACCGCTAGCTCTTTGTGGAAGTCATTCTGATTTGGCTGGTTCGGACAACCGTAACGCTCGTCAATTAACCCTTTGTCGGTAAGATCTGGAATACAGAAAAATAACAATGGTTGAAACATAGTATTAGTATTTTAAAGACTGTGATTTTAATAAAAATATACTTTAATACAAGGCTGAATCACATCTTACCAATATCCGTTAGTGTAAAATCTAGGTCTTGTAGTTCAGCAGTTGTTGGCGCTGAAACAAATAAATAAAATATATTGTAATAACAGCAATGGAAGATATATACTTCTGCAAGCAGGCCACAATGACTGAAACTGCTATTCAAAGCCTTACCTCAGAATTCAGACTAAAACTCTAAAAACAGCAGAGGCCTGTAGTTGCCCTCTTATAACACACAAAGCCCATCCAGCAAACAATGAAACACATAGCAATAAAAACAGGTAACTTGAACAATAAAAGTGCTAGCCCCTTGTGCTAAACACAGCCTTTCACCCCTGAATTTGTGCTAAAACTCTAAAAACAGCAGAGGCCTGTAGTTGCCCGCTTATAACACACAAAGCCCATCCAGCAAACAATGAAACACATAGCAATAAAAACAGGTAACTTGAACAATAAAAGTGCTAGCCCCTTGTGCTAAACACAGCCTTTCACCCCTGAATTTGTGCTAAAACTCTAAAAACAGCAGAGGCCTGTAGTTGCCCGCTTATAACACACAAAGCCCATCCAGCAAACAATGAAACACATAGCAATAAAAACAGGTAACTTGAACAATAAAAGTGCTAGCCCCTTGTGCTAAACACAGCCTTTCACCCCTGAATTTGTGCTAAAACTCTAAAAACAGCAGAGACCTGTAGTTATAACACACAAAGCCCATCCAGCAGAGAATAAAACACATAGCAATAAAAACAGGTAACTTGAACAATAAAAGTGCTAGCCCCTTGTGCTAAACACAGCCTTTCACCCCTGAATTTGTGCTAAAACTGTAAAAACAGCAGAGGCCTGTAGTTGCCCGCTTAAAACACACAAAGCCCATCCAGCAAACAATGAAACACATAGCAATAAAAACAGGTAACTTGAACAATAAAAGTGCTAGCCCCTTGTGCTAAACACAGCCTTTCACCCCTGAATTTGTGCTAAAACTCTAAAAACAGCAGAGACCTGTAGTTATAACACACAAAGCCCATCCAGCAAACAATGAAACACATAGCAATAAAAACAGGTAACTTGAACAATAAAAGTGCTAGCCCCTTGTGCTAAACACAGCCTTTCACCCCTGAATTTGTGCTAAAACTGTAAAAACAGCAGAGGCCTGTAGTTGCCCGCTTAAAACACACAAAGCCCATCCAGCAAACAATGAAACACATAGCAATAAAAACAGGTAACTTGAACAATAAAAGTGCTAGCCCCTTGTGCTAAACACAGCCTTTCACCCCTGAATTTGTGCTAAAACTCTAAAAACAGCAGAGACCTGTAGTTATAACACACAAAGCCCATCCAGCAGAGAATAAAACACATAGCAATAAAAACAGGTAACTTGAACAATAAAAGTGCTAGCCCCTTGTGCTAAACACAGCCTTTCACCCCTGAATTTGTGCTAAAACTGTAAAAACAGCAGAGGCCTGTAGTTGCCCGCTTAAAACACACAAAGCCCATCCAGCAAACAATGAAACACATAGCAATAAAAACAGGTAACTTGAACAATAAAAGTGCTAGCCCCTTGTGCTAAACACAGCCTTTCACCCCTGAATTTGTGCTAAAACTCTAAAAACAGCAGAGACCTGTAGTTATAACACACAAAGCCCATCCAGCAGAGAATAAAACTCTGTTAAAAACACCTTAAAAAGCGGCTAAAGATAAAATTAAAGCAGTAACTTACCAGCGAAAATCTCGTTGAACTCCTGGGTCAACGTCAATCCCGCATTATGGACCTGGGCTGCTGCAACAGATGAAGAACGACCTCCGGACATGATGCACGTTTAAGCCGCCTGTGTCTGTGAAAGGGTGTCCACCGGACGCCTTATAGCAAAGGTTTGAATTGAGGGCGGGATTCACGCAGGTACCCCCAGGTAGCCGAAACAATAGCCACATCGTCCGATCGTTAAACCCCGCCAGCGACATGTTTACTAGGCCAGGATGTCGCGACAGCTGTACACTAGCATAATCGACCATCTCCTCAGCATTGTTTACAGATTGCTTCGTCACGACCCCGCCTAGTCTCATCCCCCGTATAGGTGCTTGAAATAGCACCTTGCACGGCGCAGGGCGGAAAAACATCCCTTGAATTCTACAGACGGCAGGATGTGTCCCGCTGGGTTTAAAATTTGTCTGAATAAGGCGCTTCCTGGCAATGTTGATTGGAAAAGGCGCAATCCTTTCACGTCACGGTCCCCGCCCGTCTCGCCACCCGAAACGGTGCTTGTTACATAACGGTGCTTGTTACAACACTTGCTCTGTGTGGGGCGGAAAACCATCCTTTGAATTCTACAGACAGGAAGGATCATGCTGGGTTTAAACTGACCACGCCGTCTCGAAAGTCTGATCGAATAAAACTCTGATCTGATGTGGATTGCAAAAGATGCAGCGGTGTCTGGAACTAGCGGTGCGGGCTAGCGGAGCAAAACTCCTCCCCTAACAGACCAGCTGAACCGCTCACATTCAATTCAGCGTCTTGCGGAGAGCTGTCGGATTTCTCTGCTTTTTAGCTGTGCCGCGTAGAATCTGGTCCGCTCTGTAAAATGCTTTTAAGTTAAGATCGGGTTTCTCTGCTTTTTAGATATGCCTTAAAGCTGGTCCGCTCTGTAAAATGCTTGTTTTTGTTTAAGTTAAGAGCTTACCGACTGCTTAGAGCAAGAAAGTAAAGAAAAAAAAAAAAAAAAACTATCTTGCTGCTGTTATTAGCAGAGCGGCGCGGAGACTGGGATGTATGGAGAGTTGGATGTGCCATAACGGAGACTTGCTGTATGGAGGGACAAATGTGCCTAAATACTGCAGTATGAAATACTGCAATGTGAAAGTTTTATATTCTGAGTAAAACACACACACACACACACACACACACACACACACACGGATAAAACAAGAGTTGTCAAAAAGCATTCCATCATACCGTTTAGTTATAAGAAAACCCCAGAAAAACACATTTCCTAACCATCGAGATATTACATAAATTAATTACATAATTAAAATGATTTAAAAAACATATAATGATAATTGATATAATAAATAAAAATAATATTTTAAGCGCGGTCGAAGGGAGGGGGTTTCCGAGGGCCGGGACAGCGACCCCTGGAGGTAGAAAGCGGAACATCCGGTTACAGTAGAAGGTGGGACATCCGGATAAGGATGTGACGTAACATCCGGTTAAGGAAGGCGGGACTTCCGCCGGAAGTGGAAGGCGGGACTTCCGGCTGTCACTTTTTGACAGGTGTGAAATATAGGCGTGGTTTTGAGTTTGATTGAAGGATGTTACATATTTTTTTCATCACGTGTGGGTGAAATTTTTCTTTGGCATGGAAAGGGAAGCTGCACAGAGTGAATGGGAAGGTGGAAATACAGAAAATGTCCCTGGGAAACACCTGTCAGAGGCTTTTCAAAAGACTTGACACTTGGGCGAAGGGTTACCTTCCAGCAGATACAATGACCCTAAACATACAGCCAAAACTTCAATGTAATGGTTTAGGATCCAAGAATACTGATGTGCTTTAAAAGCCTAAAGTCCAGACCTAATTCAGATTGAGAAATTGTGGCAAGATTTAAATGGATTTGCATAGATGGTCTCGAAGCAATTCCATAACATCCCAAATGTTAGGAGACTACTCTGTCCTGTTCAGCTCCTGGCGTTTATCAACTCCAACCATCCAATTTAAGTGAGCTTGAGATTTTCTGTAAAGAAGAATGGGAAAAGAAGTGAGCCTGTAGATGTCCGAGACTTGTCCAAAAAACTAGCCTCTGCCAAATATGATTCTACAAGGTATTCACTCAGGGGGGGCTGAATAGGTAAATTCAATTTTGATGTTGATATTGTTTCATAATGGCTTTTGTTCCCCGAATGATGAATGAATAAACCTTTTAGAATATTTTTATCTTAATAAATATACACCTAATTTCTATTACCCATAATACTTTGTTTGAATTACACTATATTGGCAAAATTATTCACTCTAAGTTGAGGTCAGGAATTTGTGCAGGCCAGTCAGGATTATCCGCACCAAATGCTCTCATCCATGTCTGTATGGACCTTTGATAGGATTATTATAAATAACCCCTTTTATCCTAGAACGGAAACTGCATAGCACAAGTTTAGACTGTTCTAAAGAAGAGGACAGAGGATAAACTCAAACGGAGAACGTTTACTCCCTGACAGTCTGGGATCATCTGCGCCGGGCTGCGCCTGTCTTTCTGCCTTTATTGTCACACATCAAAGAAGGGTCAGGAGGATTCACGAGTTTACAACATGGGGGTTGAAAAACAAATAAGGGAGCAAGTTTTATTGTGGGTGGAGATCAGTCACCAGCTTCATGCACTGCTGGTTAAGGGTGATATTCCTTATCTGGGAGAACTATTTGTTCTCCCTGTCTAAGGTTAAAAACAACAGAACCTTCCTGAAAGCAAACTCTTAAACAAACCAAATGCCTGTAACTTGATAAAAAAAATGTTCCCACAAAGTTTTTAGCTTGGAATTGTCCAAAATCTGAGGCATTCAGAATTCATTTCATTGGAGCTAAGGGGCCAAGCCCAGCTCCTGGAAAAAAAGCACACAACAGAATCCCCCCACCAAACCTCACACTTGGCACAATCCAGACCACTAAAGGTCTCTTTGCAACCATCAAATCCAGACTTGTCCATCAGATTGTCGAATGGAGAAGTGTGATTCACCACTCCAGAGAACATGCCTCCACTGCTCTGAAGTCCAGCAGTGACAGGTTTTACACCACTGCATCTAACAGTTT
>NW_023397434.1:0-30876 GCF_011125445.2 Fundulus heteroclitus | reverse complement strand
TAATATCTCTGTGGTTAATTTTTTTCTTACTAAAAAACAACAACATAAAAGAATAGATGCTCAAACAGATTATTTTGTAAAGTTGGATGCATTGAAAGGAATTATCTTTTTTTGTTTGAGGTATTTTGCTCTGATTGTATCTATTTATCTAAATGCCTGGTTGCAGCCTGTAAATGCAATAGACATGCCTGTTACTGAAGCCTTTGATGATGCTGGATGACATGTTGAATGTGTGCAACAGAGGGGGCAAGGTTGCAATGTTTCTGATCGTTTTATGAGTAAGCGAACTGTAATGAATGGTAGGTGTAATTTCCCACACTTGTTGGTCTTTGAATGCACCATACGGGTTCCGATAAACTGAATAATTTCAGAGCTTTTCGAATTAATTGCGTATTGCGCAATAGAGAGCATCCTTTAGCGCAGCGCGACAGTGTAATTGTAGAGAGAAAATATTTAAGTTATTTGTATGATGGTTTGCTTTTTATTTTTATCATATTCTGTAAGAAGATTTGTTCAGGCCATTTTATTGTGAAGTTTAGTTTTACTTTGAAAGGCTTCCTTCCTGTCGAGCTGTATATCGTATTAGAAAAAAATATGGATGGATTATCTAGACACGGGGTAATAAAGTTTTTGACCGTGTAAACTGTGGATGACTTGGAAAAGGAAGAACTTCATTTTTTCTAGATAAAGAATTTTTTTTGTTAAAATTCCCAGTTTGCACACGTGCTTTACTTCCAGTGTCTAAGGAATGACACCGAAATTTGGATCTCTTGACATAACTGTCATGTAGAGTAAAAGTTTAAGTGCATAATATTGCATACTGCGCATGTGTGACGCAGCCTTGAGTTCCATGCACGCAGCGTGATGTACGTCAGTCAAGCAGTCAGTAGCAGTCTGTACGAGTCATGTCATCAGTTGGTCGTGTCTATGTTCAATAAACCTTTCGTTAGCAATATACTGTCGTCCAGCAAGCGTTACTTGAAGACGTAAACACCACATGGTGTCAGAAGACAACTGGATCGGAGCTGCGCAACGTCGGACGTGAAAAAAAAAAAAAAAAAAAAAAAAACAAACGAAGCGTGTATCGCCATGGCAAAGTTTACCCCACCGGAGCAGTTTGACTTCTCAAAGCCCGAGGCATGGCCTGACTGGAAGCTACGATTCAGCAGGTATCGCATAGCTTCACTGCTTGCGGAGGAAGAGGAAAATGTGCAGGTAAATGCATTGATTTATTCCATGGGAGCGGAGGCAGAGCACATATTCAAGGCTTTCACGTTTACTAATGCAACGGATGCTGATGTTTACGACGTTGTCATGGCTAAATTTGACGAACATTTCATTCCGAAACGAAACGTGATCTATGAACGCGCCAAGTTCCACTCAAGAGCTCAACAACCAGGCGAGAGTGTGGAAGCATTCGTAAGGCAACTGTATGAGCTAGCCGAAAACTGTGACTTTGGAGCACTAAAAGAGGAACAAATGCGGGATCGCATAGTGATCGGAATTCGGGATAAACAAGTGTCACAAAGACTGCAAATGAAAAGTGATTTAACACTGAAGACTGCCATTGAAACAGCCAGGCATAGTGAGTTGGTTAAGTCACAGAATACAGACAGGGGGCACGGCGTAGAGCACGTGGACAATGTAAAGTCAGTGAGGAAAACTGAACATAAGAAATTCGACAAGATGGCGAAAGCAAACAAAAGGACAAAACGAGGAGCATGCACAAGATGCGGGCGTAATCATACGGAGGCCGAGCAGTGCAGTGCAAAAGGAAAAAAGTGCATGAAATGTAACAAAATTGGGCACTTTGCAGCTGTGTGCTATTCAAAAGCTGTGCAAGAGGTTACCGAAGCTGGTGATGATGAGACCGTGTTCTTGGGCTCAGTGGAGCTAAAACAAACGGGTGCACCACTAGCAGAGGATGAGCCACCATGGCGCACCACTCTAGAAGTAGCAGATACGCCAGTGTCATTTAAAATTGATTCCGGTGCAGACACCTCAATTATGTCTGAAGCCACATACGAAACACTACGGAGCAAGCCCAAGCTCAGTGAAGTGAAGAACACCCTCCAGAGCCCAGGTGGTACGGTGGCCACACGGGGCCAGTTTTTAGCTAAATTAAAAGCTAACATCAGTGGGCAACTGCGAAATTGCTGCTTCAGAGTAATTGTTGTCAAAACTAATGGCGACAATCTCCTGAGCAGAACAGTGGCAACCAGACTGGGCCTAATTAAGCGCATAGATGAGATCAGCACATTCAGCGGCTTAGGGACACTAAAAGGAGCGCCAGTGAAAATCACGCTTAAAGAAGGCGCAGAGCCATACAGCATCGCCACGCCACGGCGAGTACCAATTCCACTACTCCCCAGAGTTGAAGAGGAGTTAAAAAGAATGGAATCTATGGGCATCATAGAAAAGGTTACTGATCCAACCGAATGGTGCGCGCCTATGGTACCTGTCATTAAAAAGAATGGAAAAATAAGAATTTGCGTGGACCTGAAAAAGCTTAACGAAAATGTGAAACGTGAGAAGTTTATTTTACCTACCTTGGATGACATCATGCCCAAGCTAGCAAAGAGTACCGTGTTCTCCAGCTTAGACGCCGAGAGCGGGTTCTGGCAAATCCCTCTGGAAGAGAACAGTGCACGTCTAACCACCTTCATCACGCCCCTAGGCAGATACTGCTTTAAGCGGCTACCGTTTGGGATTACATCGGCGCCCGAGATCTTTCAGCGAAAGATGTCTGAACTACTGCAAGGGCATGAAGGGACAGTCGTGTACATGGACGACATTTTGGTCTGCAGAGAAACACAGGAAATTCACGACCAGAGGCTAAAGCGAGTCATGGAGACCATCACCACTGCAGGTCTACGTCTAAACAAGGACAAATGCAGGCTTAGCCGACCGGAGCTGAACTTCCTGGGACAAGTCGTGACCAAGGACGGCATAGCCCCTAACCAAGAGAGGGTCAAAGCCATAACAACCATGGAACCACCTCAGAACGTGAGTGAGCTGAGACGGCTACTTGGTATGGTGAACTACTTAGGCCGTTACCTACCAAACCTCTCCACGGTGTTACAGCCGCTCAACGAGCTACTCAAAACTGAACGAGATTGGTGCTGGGGTCATCAGCAAGACAGAGCGTTCACAGAAGTGAAACGGCTAATCTCAACAGCACCAGTCTTGGAGTTCTTCGATCCGGCGAAACCAACTGTCGTCAGCGCAGACGCAAGCAGTTATGGGCTCGGAGGAGTCCTCCTGCAGAGCCATGATGGGGCCCTGAAACCTGTTGCGTTCTGTTCGCGTACGTTGACTGACGCCGAGAAGAGATACGCTCAGATTGAAAAAGAGTGTCTCGCAGGAGTGTGGGCCTCTGAGCGTTTCTACCAGTATCTTTGCGGCTTAGAGAGATACAAGCTTCTTACAGACCACAAGCCACTGGTAACTCTAATCAACTCAAAAGACCTCGATACCACACCAATTCGTTGTCAGCGCCTGCTTATCAGGTTAATGAAGTTTAACCCAGTTGCAGAATATGTTCCAGGCAAACACCTAGTCGTCGCAGACGCCCTATCTAGGCAGCCAATGGCGGAGACCGACCCAGGTGACCTAGAAGCGGAGGTGAAAGCGTACGTGGACTCGGTGGAGGACGACCTGAGAGTGAGGAAGCCGATTATCGAGCAGATAAAAGACCAGACAAGAACGGATGCCGAGCTCCAGTGTGTCCTCAGGTATGTCCAAAAGGGGTGGCCGGAACACTCGAAGAGCGTAGCTGTCAGAGCAAGCGCCTACTTCAAAGACCGTGGCACACTCAGTGAGTACAATGGATTGCTGCGACGTGGCAAGCAGATCGTGATTCCTTGCAGTATGAGAGACTTTATGTTGCAGAAGATTCACGAGGGCCACCAAGGCCTTACCAAGTGCCGAGAACGGTACAACGGTGCTGTGTGGTGGCCGGGCATCGCCAGTGACGTGAAGAAGCTCGTGACGTCATGTAAACATTGCAACATCAACAGACCGAGCCAAGGTAGAGAACCGTTGATCTCCACACCATTGCCAGACCTACCATGGCAAAAGCTCGCAGCAGACCTGTGCGAGTTCAAAGGTCGTCACTACTTGATCGTGATAGACTACTTTTCCAGATGGCTCGAGATCCTAGACCTACCAAAGACAAACTCAGAAATCGTCATACAAAAGCTGAAAAGCATCTTCACACGCTACGGGATACCAGAGGAGCTCATGACAGATAACGGTCCTCAGTTCTCAGCCGAGCAGTTCAGAAACTTTACAGCTGAATACGACTTCCAGCACGTTACTTCAAGCCCTCACTTCCCACAATCCAACGGCATGGCCGAACGGGCTGTGAAGACGGCAAAGTGGATTCTCAAGCAAGATAACCCTCATCTAGCTCTCCTGAGTTATCGCTCAACACCAACAGAGCCGACTAGGCAAAGTCCAGCCAAGTTGCTAATGGGCCGAGAAATCCGCACAACACTCCCCGTACTCAAAGAGAGCCTGCGGCCAATGTGGCCTAATCTAGAGACTGTCAAGAAAAATGACACAAAAGCAAAACAGTCATATGAGAAGTACTACAACCGCAGGTACTCCGCCAAGCCTCTACCACCACTCTCCATTGGCGATAAAGTCAGATTGAAGATCGATGGAGAAAAGGCTTGGACAACATCAGCGACTGTGCAGCGCCAGGAGGCTGCGCCGCGTTCCTTCACACTCGAGACGGAGCGAGGCGACACCCCACGACGGAACCGGCGTCACATCAGGCTGATCAACCAGGAGCTGTCATCACCACGACAGATGGATGTTCCTCAGCCAACGGATCAAGATGGACAGCGTGAGCCAGCAGAGCAGGGCTTAATCACCGCCAGTGCTCCTGCTGACACCCCTGGTTCTCTTGAACACCCTACACCAGTCGTCACCAGGTTTGGTCGGACTGTTAAACCAAACCCCAGGTATGCCATTTAGTCGAGATGATGGACAAAAGGGCAGAATAAATCCCTTCTCATCTCAGGGGACTGTGGTAGTCTACCCACACCCTTAGTTACTGTTCTGAAAAAAAAAAAAAAACATGAAAAAAAAAAAAAAAAACGAAACAGAAGAAACTTTGTAGGAATGTTTTTTTTTTTTTGTAGGGCATCTGGGAGATTTTTTGTTTATTAGATAATGACTGAGGTGAAGTGGGTGTGCAAGATTAAGCATATAATTTAAAGTTAGGCTAACAGTTCATGTTTGTATAGTGAATGCCTACTATACTTGAAAAGGGGGGGAGATGTCATGTAGAGTAAAAGTTTAAGTGCATAATATTGCATACTGCGCATGTGTGACGCAGCCTTGAGTTCCATGCACGCAGCGTGATGTACGTCAGTCAAGCAGTCAATAGCAGTCTGTACGAGTCATGTCATCAGTTGGTCGTGTCTATGTTCAATAAACCTTTCGTTAGCAATATACTGTCGTCCAGCAAGCGTTACTTGAAGACGTAAACACCACAATAACAAGTGCCTTTTTAAAATAAAGTATGATAATTAAAGGCTACCATTTTGTAGAATATTCTTGTATTTCACTTTTACTTGTCCCCATGTTCCAGTGGGTCCCGTGGAGGCTCCGATATAAAAGAACAAAGTAAATATGAAATTATTAAAAGGCAAAAATTCATACTGTAGAAAGTGATAGAAAAATCTACCATGGACCGTATTTACGCATTAATTTGTCTGTTACTTTTTGCCAGCCCTCTCTCTTGGCTTTATCAGATTTTGAGGTGTTTTAATTAATGACTCAAATTCGGCATAACCCTCCATTAAAAGCTCGTGTTCTGCTTGGGAGAAAAACTGTGGGCATTCTTTGGCCATGCTGAACAGCCAATAGCAGCGCTACTGATCATTGTTTCTACTATCGATACATTTCCCCTTTTAAACAAACGCATGGACGCGCAGTTATCTCAGATAACTCAATCCAGCCATACTAATCATAAACAACAGGTGTGTTAGAAGAACCCAATTAGCCGGATCATGATTAGCCGGATGAAATCATCTTGGATGTGTCATTTGATCTCGGATGTTTTAAGTAACGTACGAAGAACGGACCCCTGGTGGTCATTAATTTTTATGTCAACGTAAAATCACATGAACAAATCCACAGGTTGTGTGCTTGCAATGAGAAGCTTATTATTATTATTATTATTATTATTATTATTATTATTATTATTATTATTATTATTATTATTACTGTGGAGACGACATGCAAATCTTCCTTTTATATTTAAAAAAAGACATGCATTTTTACATTCACCACGGTGCTTCTATAAACACCTTATATGTACATTGTGCTACAGTTTTAATTTCTGAAAGTAACAAATTATCACATTTCTCTAAAGGAACGTCTCTAGCGGTTGTTGTGAAAATGAAAATCGTGGCCCACATCATCCCCCCAAAGACAGAGATGATGACCACAACAGGGAGTATTGATCTGGGCACACAGGAGTGGCAGGTAATCTGTAAAGTGTTTCTCTCAGAACAACCAGTACCAGTAAATCCTGAATCAACTAGCTGGTCCTCCAACTCTATCACCCAAGGAAAACAATGTCTATAAAGCAGCAGCTGGAATACATCTTGCATTTTTTTTTGTCCAATTACTTTTGAAAAGTTTTGCAGAAGACTGAAAAGCATGAAACTCATCCATCTGATTTAGTCCAGACTACAATCCAAGTTACAAGAAAAGAAGACTGTTAGTTTTTCTTCAAATGTTTCTTTTTAGAGGTTTAATAAGCAAAACCTTTGATACTGAAATCTCAGTTTAACACAGATTGCTTGTGATCAAATCCAAAGGCCGTTACAGTGTTTGCAGTCTATGCAGTTCACTTCAAGATATACCTGTGCTGTGAATTATTTTAATGGTAGTGTCTTATTTATCATGTAATATTAACAGTTGCTATTTCTTTCATACATGATGCAAAGTAAAAACTTCAATGTACACTTTGAGTTTAATGTTGATAAAAGATCAAGTTAAAAAGAATACATAAGAAATCCCGTTTAAAGATTTTCACAAACAATTTAGGGGACAGAGCCAACCTGTGGAAGAAGTTAATCTGCTCCTGTGAAACCAAAACTGAATTTTCTGTTTTCACAGAGCCAATGGAAGCGCAGATTGCAGACTGCAGACCCCTGATCTAGCAGATGAAAACTGTGATCTTATCTCATAGGGCTGAAGCTAAAAGTGCAACACCTTAATTATTGAATCATTGTTAAAATAAAACTGTAAAGGTAAAACATGAAGTTCAGATACAGTTTCTGTGCCATCCTATATAATCGTACGAAATTGATTTAATATTATGTTGTCAGTAACTAGGGGTTGAAAGACGGCTTAAACTTTCCTCCAAAAATGCTACGTAAATGGCAAGCTTTGACCAGTCAGAATGATAATTCAAAATATCGGACATTAACTAACAGTCACTAGCTCATAACTATCCTGACATCCCGTTGGTCAATAATCAGCATTACTTCCACGAAAGCAGCGGCAGTCGCCATGGCATGTTAAAGGCTTTTACCCGATGGGCTCTTCCAGCCCATGGGGTAAACAGCAGGAGGTAGCAAGGCATTGCATTAGGAAAATTGTTAGCTCTGTGCAGCATGTGGTAAGACAATGACAAGCTGTAAGAGGCCACAGTGACAAAAGTGTTCTGTACCAGCTCTTGAAACTTAGGGCAGAAGAGAATGATCCCATTTTGCTGAAGTGGTTAACAGCGTAAAACAAGGTACACAAGCCCCAAATTGTCGAATGAAATTC
Source organism: Fundulus heteroclitus (assembly GCF_011125445.2). Lineage (NCBI taxonomy): Eukaryota > Metazoa > Chordata > Actinopteri > Cyprinodontiformes > Fundulidae > Fundulus > Fundulus heteroclitus. The sequence goes on along the minus strand of NW_023397434.1, from coordinate 23,079 downwards.
TAAACATCATGGCCAGTATTATAAGTCGAAGCATCGCAGAAGAAATTGAGACTCTTCCCGTTTTGGAGTTTTCATTTACTATTGATGGTACTCAGAAGGTTACTGGTGCTGAACAAGAGTGTCTGTCTCTCTTGTTCTGTGGAAGATTTTACAGCTGCTCTGACATCTTGGTAGCATCCTGGCATCCTCTGGCACTCTCGTGGCATCTTCATGGCACCCAACAGCCACTGACTTCCAAAGTGTGCCAGCGTGTTTTCACATGATGTTTTTATATCACCACATTTGTTTTTATCATCACAAGTCAAACCACTCACACACTCACAAAACAGTCACCTTATAACTGTTTTTATTAAATTGTTTACACTTTTTTATCAAATGATGTCAATTTAGCACATCATTAATTGAAAGTAAATATAGAAAGGGCATTAAATAACTCCATTGACAAACCGTTTGTCCATAAACAGCAATAGAAGTGCGGCAGCGGCAGGTGGCCTGCCGGCTTAGTGACACCTTGTGGCGGCTGCATGCCACTGCAGGTGTCACAAGGTGCCAGAGGACCTGCTGCCACACTAGTTGCGCCAGCTGGACTGGCTTTTATCGGAAATAATATCAATAAAACATGATTATTTGGAAGCAGTTGTAGACTAACAAGGCGTCTATAACAAATGTTTTGCCCATAAACAGCTACGGGAGAGCAGCAACTGCCGTGGCAGTTGGCGTTGCCAGTTAAAGTGCCACCGTTAGCTTCCGTTGCCACCGGGTGGTTTCACAGAATAACGGCTCCTGTGGAGACAGCAACGGCTCGAGATGTGGAGACAGCAGCTTAAGCGCTGGCTAGGAGGAGCAGAGGGCGAGACCTTAGAAACAACTAAAAATGATGAAGATCTCAACATCCTGCAGGCTGATTTCAACCCCAAAGTTCTGCTGCACAGATTAGGTTTGTCTGCTTTCATGTCAGTTACACTTTTAGAGACATTTTTGGTGACTAGTGGATTAGCTTAAAGCGCAGATGTGCCCTGTAGAGAAATAAAATGGTAAATCGAGTTTAAACAGAAGTGATCATCCTCATATTTGTATGAGGCAAACGTTCTCAGTATAGAAATAATCACGGCACCACCTGAAGTAAACTAATACTCGGGGTAATTCTTGATCATTTATATGCATTTCTCTGTAATGAACGCCCCGTTCCCCCCATCAGATCAGCCTACACCAGGGGTCACTAATTAAAAATCAGCGGGGTCCGAATAAAGAAAATCAACAACAAGTAAAGGTTGTTTTTAATTATAATCTGTTACCTTAAACAGCATTTAACACTGAACTAAAAAGCAGGCCAGGTGTTTATGCATCCATGTTATACACTGACTTTTTAAATAAAAACAATAACAAAAAATTAGAATGTTTTTCCATTTTAAATTCTAAAGTGCTTTTTGAAATAGAGAACAACAGTCTTTCACAGTTTGGTATATAGACAATTTCCTGACTTTCACATCTTTTATAAAACACCTGAACTGACTGTTTTTTTCTTTCTTTCTTTTTTTTTATGGCTTAATAAGAGAAGTGGGCTTTAGGCTGCCCTGCAAGGATTTTGAATGGCAACAAAGTCATTCTCAAGCACATATCGACATGCTCATTCGTGAGCCTGGATGGATATTTATTTTTGTTATGTTCATAGTGGAGAATGCTGCAACACAGCAGTAGGTTGAGCCAAACATACTCAAAATGACCTGAAGGTCTTTGAATATCCCCAGTTTGCGTTGAAATGCCTGGACAGATGTCATCAGATCACAGACTGAATTGTCCTTGCCTTGTAGCTTTAAATTCAGTCGATTTAAGTGGGATGTCATGTCAACCAAGAACGCTACATAATCTAACTTCTCTGTATCAGTCAGAAATGAAAGAAATTGTGTTGCCTTTTGGCTCTTCAGCTGTCCCAAGGAAATTTTAATTTATTTTCAAATGGACCAAAAGCGCTCCAAAACTCTGCCCTTACTCAGTCACCTAACATTGTTGTGCAGCAAGAGGTCATCTGCATTTGCTTCAACTTCTTTGAGGAACTCTCTGAGTAGGAAATGTTGCAGGGAAGAAGATGCCCAGAGAAAGTTAATGATTCTCATCGTTGTGTTCATCACATCAGCATTCTGATCCGAGAGAATGGAACACAGGACCGATTGGTTTATTATACAATGGTAGGAGATTAGGTCAGGGTGGTCCTGTTTCATTCTTGCCACTGCTCCCTTTTCTCGCCCTAACATGGCTGGGGCTCCATCTATAGTGACTGTAACAACTTTTCTCACATCTATTCCCCTTTCTGTCAGCATCTTCTTTGATGCTTGGTAGATATCCTCCCCTCTTGTTTTGCTCTCCAGAGGTGCTACACCTAACAGGTCTTCAAACATTTGATTTTCCTCTTTGTTAAAGAATCTCACAAAAACTACAAGCTGGGCATTGTCAGTTATATCAGTGGACTCATCTATGGCCAAACCTATGCACTCTTCCTTTTGAATCGCCTCATCAAGCTGTGTCAGTACGTCACGTGTCACAATTTCTGTTTTGCTTATGGTTGATGTCGCTGACAACGGGATTTCCTGTATTTTTTGGCAAAGCTCTTCTTTTTGCTTTCCATCGAGCAGTGTCACAGCAACTGCATTCGCACATTCTTTGACGACCATTGCATCGCTGAATGACTTTTCATGCTGTCCCAATATCCACGCAATTCTCAGAGAGCACTCATTAGCACGTTGCTGAGGAGTGAATGTCTGAACCATAATTCTGCAGGACCGATCATACTGTGCCATTAAATCGTCTATTTTCTCCGTACGTATGGCTGAAGCAAGCAGATATGTTTGGGAAAATGAGCTGTGCTTCATTTCTTAGTGCCGCTTAATGTTGCTGCTTTTGATGAGAGCGACTGTCTCGGAACAAATGAGACAGACAGGTTTTGTGCTCCCACCTGGCAAGATGAACAGGTACGCGTCAGTCCATTCTTCCTTAAAAGACCTATTTTCTGTGTCTACTTTCCTAATCTTTGAGCACGCCATTTCACTTTTCTCTCACCAGTTCGCCGCACTTCTTCCCTGTGTTGGTCACAAAGTTCCCATTAAGGTGGCTGCATGTTAAGAGCATGTAGCCTAATGAGTGCATAGAGGTGTTTGCCTTAGATCCTGTTAAGTCATGAAAACGCATATTAAATGTTTTAAACAGAATAATCACATTACATTTCCACAACAGAATGACACTAAAGATACCAGTGATCATCTTTAGGTTTAAACTGTTCCTGAGGTTCAGTTTTCTGTACACCGCTGATCAAATCTTTTTCTCCAAATTGAATCTTTCCCATCTTTGTTACATTGTGAAAAACTAGTTGTTCATAGTGCATGTAATGTGTTTCAGCGTTGGCATCAGATGTTAAAGAAGAGGCTCCTGAAGAACAGAGTCCTGAGGTGGAGCAGCAGGAGTCAGAGCCCCTCCAAATAAAGGAGGAACAGGAGGAACAGGCCTGTCAGGAAGGAGAGCAGTTCTTTATGAAGGAGGAGACTGATGCTAGCTTTCCATTAACTGCAGCTCCTATCAACAGTAAGGACTTGTTTAGTTTGTTTGTGTGTCCTGTGTTGCAGCTAAAGGCCAAAACTCACTGGATTTATTGGCAACTATTGAGATGCAACATAAGTTAAGCTTACTTTATGAAACAATGTACATTTTTATGCTATGCCTGAATCCACAAAAACATCTGATTTTACCAAAAGGATAGTAATCAGAGTTTCACTCATTGTACAAGGTGAATAAGTGATTTAAGCTGTGTTATAATCTGGTAATTATCTTAATGCAACAGCAGTAGGTTGAGCCAAACATACTCAAAATGACCTGAAGGTCTTTGAATATCTCCAGTTTGCGTTGAAATGCCTGGACAGATGTCATCAGATCACAGACTGAATTGTCCTTGCCTTGTAGCTTTAAATTCAGTCGATTTAAGTGGGATGTCATGTCAACCAAGAATGCTACATAATCTAACTTCTCTGTATCAGTCAGAAATGAAAGAAATTGTGTTGCCTTTTGGCTCTTCAGCTGTCCCAAGGAAATTTTAATTTCTTTTCAAATGGACCAAAAGCGCTCCAAAACTCTGCCCTTACTCAGTCACCTAACATTGTTGTGCAGCAAGAGGTCATCTGCATTTGCTTCAACTTCTTTGAGGAACTCTCTGAGTAGGAAATGTTGCAGGGAAGAAGATGCCCAGAGAAAGTTAATGATTCTCATCGTTGTGTTCATCACATCAGCATTCTGATCCGAGAGAATGGAACACAGGACCGATTGGTTTATTATACAATGGTAGGAGATTAGGTCAGGGTGGTCCTGTTTCATTCTTGCTACTGCTCCCTTTTCTCGCCCTAACATGGCTGGGGCTCCATCTATAGTGACTGAAACAACTTTTCTCACATCTATTCCCCTTTCTGTTAGCATCTTCTTTGATGCTTGGTAGATATCCTCCCCTCTTGTTTTGCTCTCCAGAGGTGCTACACCTAACAGGTCTTCAAACATTTGATTTTCCTCTTTGTTAAAGAATCTCACAAAAACTACAAGCTGGGCATTGTCAGTTATATCAGTGGACTCATCTGTGGCCAAACCTATGCACTCTTCCTTTTGAATCGCCTCATCAAGCTGTGTCAGTACGTCACGTGTCACAATTTCTGTTTTGCTTATGGTTGATGTCGCTGACAACGGGATTTCCTGTATTTTTTGGCAAAGCTCTTCTTTTTGCTTTCCATCGAGCAGTGTCACAGCAACTGCATTCGTGCATTCTTTGACAACCATTGCATCGCTGAATGACTTTTCATGCTGTCCCAATATCCACGCAATTCTCAGAGAGCACTCATTAGCACGTTGCTGAGGAGTGAATGTCTGAACCATAATTCTGCAGGACCGATCATACTGTGCCATTAAATCGTCTATTTTCTCCGTACGTATGGCTGAAGCAAGCAGATATGTTTAGGAAAATGAGCTGTGCTTCATTTCTTAGTGCCGCTTAATGTTGCTGCTTTTGATGAGAGCGACTGTCTCGGAACAAATGAGACAGACAGGTTTTGTGCTCCCACCTGGCAAGATGAACAGGTACGCGTCAGTCCATTCTTCCTTAAAAGACCTGTTTTCTGTGTCTACTTTCCTAATCTTTGAGCACGCCATTTCACTTTTCTCTCACCAGTTCGCCGCGCTTCTTCCACCAGTCCATCCTTTCTCTGCTCTCTCTTTCTTTTCGTCTTTTCCTTCTTTCCCGCCGCTCGGCTTGCCGCAGGTTTGCCTGCTGTGTCTAAAACTAGATAACAGCAGCATCCCTGACTGACACAGCTCATTGGCTAATTTGCATCACATGCAGCCGGGCACTCCGGAGGGCTTTACTATATTAACAGGAGAAGCGGCGCAAGGGAAGTTAGACACTGTCGTCGGACAACATGCAGTAATTTATAAATGTTTTAAATCAGGTTGGGTCGAGATTAGCCAGCAGGTGGGTCTGGATCCGGACCCTGGTTCGCTAATCCGTGACCTCTGGCCCACAACGACGTCTTCAAGGCTAGTAGCTAGACGCTCAGTGCTCCTGACTTGGTGGGAGTTTTTAGTGCAGCCATCTTCAGCAACTGGGTCAATTTACAAAATACAGATACGTTTCCCAAGGCAGGTAAAATCGTGACTCTGAACACTCTCTCCCCGGGCGAGAGTGTGAGTTTACCTGCGTGCGAACGCAGGTGACTCTGAGCTGAAAGTAATGGAGGGATGACTTGCTTAGGAGAAACGTTATAGGCCCCTGCACACCATGTCGTACTGTGCACCGCGACCCCGCAGACATTTTAAACTTCATAGTTGAACGCCCTTATTGGCTATTTCTTGAGACAAATTCCTACATTTCCGACTGCAGCAACCACCGCACACCTGTCAGTCCGTGGTGAGGAGAGGCTGCAGGAGCTTGCAAGTCGCTTCACGTACGTCCTCGTGAAACTAAGCTCTGCACCTACATGTCCGCCGTCCTTCTAGGGAGGGCTGGTGATTTTGTTGGTGGTGCGCCCCCCCCTTGTTGAATGGTAGAGGAAACACTGCTACTCTACTCACGTCCGTTCAGTTCACATTTAAGTGTATCAGAAAAAAACGAAGATTGCATGGTTGCATAAACAGTTTTAACAGAACTGGACGCTAGCTTTTCGTTACCAGCATGTCTTAGGAAAAATAATCATCGGCAATTATTCCACAATAACCCACTCTACTTGCATCCATATTCCATTAATCAATCTAATATCATTCCACAGAAATCCTGGGCTGTCACAAGATCCCAGCTGTAAATCCCTGTGTTGGTCACAACGTTCCCATTAGGGTGGCTGCATGTTAAGAGCATGTAGCCTAATGAGTGCATAGAGGTGTTTGCCTTAGATCCTGTTGAGTCATGAAAACGCATATTAAATGTTTTAAACAGAATAATCACATTACATTTCCACAACAGAATGACACTAAAGATACCAGTGATCATCTTTAGGTTTAAACTGTTCCTGAGGTTCAGTTTTCTCTACACCACTGAATCAAATCTTTTTCTCCAAATTGAATCTTTCCCATCTTCGTTACATTGTGAAAAACTAGTTGTTCATAGTGCATGTAATGTGTTTCAGCGTTGGCATCAGATGTTAAAGAAGAGGCTCCTGAAGAACAGAGTCCTGAGGTGGAGCAGCAGGAGTCAGAGCCCCTCCAAATAAAGGAGGAACAGGAGGAACAGGCCTGTCAGGAAGGAGAGCAGTTCTTTATGAAGGAGGAGACTGATGCTAGCTTTCCATTAACTGCAGCTCCTATCAACAGTAAGGACTTGTTTAGTTTGTTTGTGTGTCCTGTGTTGCAGCTAAAGGCCAAAACTCACTGGATTTATTGGCAACTATTGAGATGCAACATAAGTTAAGCTTACTTTATGAAACAATGTACATTTTTATGCTATGCCTGAATCCACAAACATCTGATTTTACCAAAAGGATAGTAATCAGAGTCTCACTCATTGTACAAGGTGAATAAGTGATTTAAGCTGTGTGATAATCTAGTAATTATCTTAAGGCAACCTTTTTCAGAAAAAAACAGACGATTAAAAACTATATTTACATTATATTTATATCCTGCTTTGTTATCCAGGGTGGAATCACCGGCAGCTTTGCATTATACTTTGCTCTCTCTCTCTCTGCGCAGAGAGAGACTAGCATCTTCCTTGGCTCTGAGTGCTAAACTTTAAGCATGTGCCCACCTAACACAAGCATGGTTCCCTCACCATGTTACAAGCCTGGCCGGCCACCAGGCTTTACTCGACCCCCCGCCAGGATTAGCGTTTTTGTTTATTTTAAATTCGATGTTTGAGATCAACATAAGACGGTCAGTAAAGTTCCCGTCTGGGAGAAAACCATAGACATAATATAAGAGTAGACGCGTCATTGGGCGGGTTCTGCCTATGCTGCGATACGTCAGAGCGTCCGCCATCCTAAATGTGGCAAATCTGCGGTTACTCAGTCACTTAAACAGTACCAAAGGGACTTTAATCTCTGAATATGCTTTGTATTCGTAGTATTTTGTTTGTAATATTACAAGTTTATTTTCGTATCCCTTTAGCTTCATTCTCCTGAATTTATTCTCCTAAAGAATAAAAATATTTAAAATAATCTAACCTGGCCCTATTACTCCAGGAGTGAAATAATTCTGCAAACTGTGATTATTCTGGAAATGTTTCCCCTTAATTCTCATAATATGATGTTTTTATCATAACATTATCACTTTTGTGTTTGTTTGTTTATTTGTACTTGTTTGACCTAGGACTTTTTTTCCCCTCATATTATTAATTTTACCTCTTTAATACTCACCCAAAAAGTCTGCTCCTAAAGGTTCACATGTGACACGGTTTTTATAAAATAATGAAGACCACAATGTTTAGATTTAACAAATTGATCCTTATATTCATAACACATACACACACACTATATATATATATATATATATATATATATATATATATATATATATATATATATATATATATATATATATATATATATTGTGTGTATATACAGTGTGCGATTAGCAAAAAAACCAGAGGGGGGGGGATAATTTCAAAAGTTGTATTAATGAATCCAAGTTTTATTAATAATGGTTAGCTAGCAGGTGCTCTTTCAGGTAGCTAGCTAGATCCAGTAGGTTAGACTTTTGTTTTTAAACTTGCGCCATCTACTGTCGGGACTCAGGAGTGGGTATTAATTTACTTTAACCGCTTTGAGCAGAAAATGTAATAATACTCTTTAAATACAAACAACAAAAGTAATTTACAAATGTGAAGGACACAAGACATGTATTAATATCAATTTTGAAAAATCCATCATTCAGGGGTTAAAGCAAAAACAATCAATTTGACTGAAAACATTTTCTAGTCAGCCCATATATTCCCGGGCCGTGGACGTCATGCCACCTTAATAACCTCATTTGCTTATTGTAACAAGTCCACTTTAACCAAATCTGACAGTTCCATTGACAATTCCTGTATCTCTCCCACCTTCCAGCTTCAGAGCCTTTGCACCATCAAGGACAGCCCTCTGCATAATCTCCTTCACTTTCCACATCCATAACATCACCTGGTTAACTTTCATATTTGCAGCATCAAGCAAGTTCTTTCTTCACACTTTTGCCAAACTGGTCCACAGTCCACTCACCTTTCCACTTTACAATTTCAAAACCCTCCATAAACTGCAGCTAATTCAAAAGACAGCAGCTTGCATCATTACATCATCTTCTTCACACCTGTACCTTAACTCTACTGTCACATTCAATATAAAGGGAGAAGCTATGAGCTCTCCACAGTCAGAACTATGGGCTAAAGCTATGAAGGATGAAATGGATTCTTTGATGGAGAATAATACTTACAGCCTAACTTCATTACCTGAGGGTAAGCAAGCAGTGGGGGGCAGATGGGTATTTACTATTAAAGAAAATCCTGTTGAGACTCTTTATAAGGCGAGGTATGTAGCAAAAGGCTATAATCAGGTTGCTGGTATTGATTATATTGAGACTTTTTCCCCGACTGCTGATATGACATCTGTGTGTGTTCTAATGTAGCTTGCTGCTCAATATGATTTGGAATTGCACCAAATGGATGTGAAAACGGCATATTTACACGCTCCTATCGATTGCGAGATATTTTTAGAACAACCTGAAGGATTTGAGGTGCTAACAGAGACAGGAGAAAAATTAGTCTGTAAGCTCAATAAGTCGCTCTATGGTCTGAAACAGTCAGGACGAAATTGGAATAAAATGTTACATGATTTCCTTACTGAAAATGACTTTGTGCAGAACCCTGCTGGCTATTGTGTTTACAGTAAAGCAAATGAACATGAGAGAGTGATCTTGATTATTTGGTTTGATGATCTTCTTATTGCAGCTAGTAATGATCAAATACTCAAGTGTGTGAAGAAAATGTTGGCTGCTAAGTTTAAAATTAAAGATTTTGGAAAACTTAACCATTTTCTAGGAATTTATTTTACACAGAACCACGGTCAAGTAAAAATGAACCAGAAAAGGTACATCATGAAACTCTTGGAGAGGTTTGACATGACTAACTGCAAGCCAAGGTCAACCCCATGTGAAAATAAAATGAAGTTTGACAGTGAAGGTCAATCAGCTGATCATAAAAAGTATGGTGAAGTAGTGGGGAGTTTGATCTATGTAATGATGAGCACTAGGCCAGACTTGAGTTTTATTGTCAGTAAGTTGTCACAATATTTGTCTGAACCAAAAGAACAACATTGGGTTGCAGCAAAGCATGTATTGAGGTATCTGAAATGTACACTAAATCAAGAATTATGCTTCAAGAAAAATGACATAACCCTTAAACTTGTGGCATACTGTGATGCAGACTGGGCAGGAGACCAGGGGTCCGTTCTTCGTACGTTGCTTAAAACATCCAAGATCAAATGAGACATCCAAGATGATTTCATCCGGCTAATCATGATCCTGCTAATTGGTTTCTTCCAACACACCTGTTGTTTACGATTAGTATCACTGGATTGAGTTATCTGAGACAACTGCGCGTTCCTGCGTTTGTTTAAAAGGGGAAATGTATCGATAGTAGAAACAATGATCAGCAACGCTGCTATTGGCTGTTCAGCATGGCCAAAGAACGCCCACAGTTTTTCTCCCAGCAGAACACGAGCTTTTAATGGAAGGTTATGCCGAATTTGAGTCAATTAAAACGACAGGTAACACCTCAAAGTCTGCTAAAACCAGGAAAGAGGGCTGGCAAACAGCAGCAGACAAATTAAATTGTAAATATTGTCCATGATAGATGTTTCTATCACTTTCTACAGTATGTATTTTTGCATTTTAATAATTTCATAAGTACTTTGTTCTTTTATGTCAGAGCCTCCATGGGAGCCACTAGAACATGGGGAAAAAAGTGAAGTACAAGAATATTCTACAAAATGATAGCCTTTAATTATTATACTGTATTTTAAAAAGCAACTTCTTCCTCTTTTTTAAAAGCCACTGTTAAATTATGTGTTTGTCTGTTTTTAACAGCCACCGATAAGAAGGCTGAAAAAAATCGGGTTCTTTTTACTTTTACATGTTTAACGCTTTTTCTGTTTTCTTTTTTTTTTTCACAAAATGACTCAAGGTGCCATCTGTTCCCTATATTAACGGTATCTTCAACAAAAGAAAAAGTATTTTGACCTGAAAAAAAAATACAAATTAAGAGGCGAAATTGAACTCCACAACGTGAAAAAGAGAAAAACTGCACTAGAGATCGAGTTGCTTCAAAAGGACCTTCAGAGTAAATTCTAATACACCATTTTACACATAACTATCATAACTATCTCTTACTGCAGGCAAAAGATGACTTGCTGACTTTTCTTTGTAAATAATTGTTTAAATAAAACGACAGGAACGAAGCATTATTTGTTTCGTCTTTTATTGAACATAAAAAAAAATGGTGTTCCACAATTCTGTCCCTTCCTCTGCCACTAGGTGGTCCAAGTGCGCTGGCTAGACACAGACTTCCCTATCTCCTCCGCTGCGATCTAATCCTGTTTACATTAAATAAACCTGCTCGGCAGCAGGCTCAACTTTGCGCACATGTTGCTATGACAGCAAGTCCGGGATGAGTTTCGAAGAACCAAACGATCCAAGATCATGCCAAATCGTCAACAATGAAATCCAGCTAACTGAGTTAGCGACGTACGAAGAACGGACCCCAGGAGGACAGACAAAGTATGACGGGTTACTGTTTTAGCCTATCTGAAACTGGACCTGTTATTTCCTGGAAGTCTAAAAAGCAGTCCACAGTTTTTTTATCTACATGTGAAGCTGAATACATTGCTTTGGCTGCTGCTGCACAGGAAAGTATTTATCTTGTAAATCTAATGAATGGATTGGACTTTGGATGTGAATATGCACCTGTGACTGTTTATGAGGACAATCAAGGAGCAATTGCTCTTTCTAAAAGTCCGGTCCATCGCCAAAGATGTAAACACACATTGACATTCGATATCACTTCATTCGGTCAGCACTAAGTGATGGAAAAATAACTCTCTCTTACTGTCCAACAACAGAAATGGTGGCTGATATTTTAACAAAGCCTGTAACTAAAATGAGAATGGACAAATTTGCGTGTTTTGTTTTTGGTATGTAAATGTGAAGCACTGAAATGTAAATGTATTATGTCAACATAAGAACAAGTGGGGGTGTTGAATATTATTGTTGATGTTCTTGTTGACTTCCTGTTGTGGGCGGAGATTTACACAGGTGGGCGCAATCTGCTAATAAAGGGCCACAGGCTGCTCTGGTGAGCACTGCTCTCAGGCCAAACGAAACAGAGAGCTATGTTGTTTTTCCTTCGTCACGACCCGGCATTTCCAGCCCTTTAAAGATGGCAGCGTCAACACCCAGCCCCCTTTCTCCTCGAGGGCTCCAGGTAGAAGTTGTCGTCGTCTGAGAGTCTGGTCACAAGTGCTCTGACCTTTTGTCTGTACATACAGAAAACCTCTATTTTTATCTGCAGCTGCCACATTATGTATGTTGTATTAAATAATACTACATATACTTCAGTGATGTTATCAAGGTGTTACTTTATTGTATGTGTAATACTGCGTCCGTTGGTTGTGCTGTTCTTTTTACATCTCTCTTTGCAAGTGATGAAGCAGACTGAAGACGTTTTATGGTTCTCTCCCTTTTATCTCCCTAATGAAACATTTTTTCATTAGCACTTAAGGTTAAAAAAGGAAGCCATACAAAGAACTGACTTTTTTGGTGGGGGGAGTTGTAATGCGGAAGTTTTCTGTTGTTTAATGGAGTTTTACTGTTTTACAGTTACTGTAAATGAAATGGTGCAATCTCAATCATCCAATGATCCATTTTACTTTGCAGGTTGTGAGGAAACAGAACATGAACAATGCTAGGGGGTGAATACGTTTGCAAGAAACTGTAAACAAAAACGACATAAATAATAATGCAAACTAAAAAATAGTAAAAAGTAGTTAAATCAAATAATTAAGTCTAATAAAATTACCTAAATATATCTTTATCAAAATAAGCCTCTGTTTAGGCTGAAATTAAAATACTTTCTGATGTGCATAATGTGTTTCAATGTTTCCTGCAGATGTTAAGCAGAAGCTGATTGTTAAAGAAGAACCTTCTTTAGACCACAGACCTCCTGCTGACCCGCATGACCCAACGCACCCCCACATAAAGGAGGAGAAGAAGGGAGTCTACATCAGTCTGCCAGGAGAGCAGCTCAATGGGAAGGAGGTGACTAATGCCATCAGATTTCCAGTCACTGCTCCTCCCATAAAGAGTCTGGGTGATGAACAGTCTCCGCTGCTTTCACAGCTTTATCCAGACCAAATTAAAGGCAAAGAGCTTCCAGAAGAGAATGATAGAGAAGAATACATCAGGATACCAGATCATGGACATGCTTCCATTTCTTTAGAGACTGAAGAGGACAGTGATGTAGAGCACTCTCTCTCTGACCTGAAACACTCTGGATATAAGAAATGTTCTATGGTAAACAAAAATGTGGACACAAGAAGAAAAGTCCAGACAGGACTGAAGCATAGCTGTGAAGACTGTGATAAAATACTGATTGGAAAATCAGCTTTAAACAAACACATGAGAATCCACACAGGAGAGAAGCCTTTCTGCTGTGAACTATGTGGACATAGATTTAGCCAAAAATCTACTTTAAACACACACATGAGAATCCACACAGGAGAGAAGCCTTTCTGCTGTGAACTATGTGGACATAGATTTAGCCGAAAAATCACATTTAAACACACACATGAGAATCCACACAGGAGAGAAGCCTTTCTGCTGTGAACTATGTGGACATAGATTTAGCCAAAAATCTACTTTAAACACACACATGAGAATCCACACAGGAGAGAAATCTTTCTGCTGTGATCTATGTGGACAAAGATTTAGCCATAAATCAACATTTAAACACACACATGAGAATCCACACAGGAGAGAAAGCCTTTCTGCTGTGAACTATGTGGACATAGATTTAGCCAAAAATCACATTTAAACACACACATGAGAATCCACACAGGAGAGAAATCTTTCTGCTGTGAACTATGTGGACAAAGATTTAGCCGAAAATCAACTTTAAACACACACATGAGAATCCACACAGGAGAGAAGCCTTTCTGCTGTGAACTATGTGGACATAGATTTAGCCATAAATCCAATTTAAACACACACATGAGAATCCACACAGGAGAGAAGCCTTTCTGCTGTGATCTATGTGGACAAAGATTTAGGGATAAATCCAATTTAAACACACACATGAGAATCCACTAAGGAGAGAATAATTTCTGCTGTGATCTATGTGGACAAAGATTATAAACACACATGGGAATTCATACAGGAGGGAAAATTAGTCTGCTATAAATATTTACTCAAACTGCACAGCTGTTGTTTGTTGCAAATGTTTGTTGTCATTAAAGGCAACGGTCTTCACTTGCTAGTTTAGACATTTCTCTAGTTGCTTTTTTTTTGCTCTGTGTTAAAACATTTAAAAATGTTTAATTTGTTTAATAAGTCAGACAGAGCTGTAGCACAGGTGTGTTTTTAGTGTACAGCGAACTTCAGAATTTAAGTTCAAGAAATATAAACATTTATCCTAGACAGGTGAGTGATGTGAAGAGATTTAACGATTTTAGGTTCCCGATGTCATTTTTTTATCCTTTTCTTTAAATAAATTGTTCATATAACCAAATTGTTTCCTTTGTTAGAAACATCTGTATTTCTATCCTTGTTGTTCTAACTGTAGTTGTTCGGTAAGAGAGCTGAAATTACAAAACAATTAAAAGACATTCATGAAACTTAACTAATCATTTTGACTTCTTTCACACTTGTTTATCATAAAGCCTTTTATGATCATGGTTACATGGTTTACTAAAAGACTCAAATTACAGCAATCATCTCTTTTAGATGACTTAGTTTAGAAACTATTGGGCTAAAATGTAATTGGGCTAAAACTGATTTAGCCCAATTACATGAAAAAGACAAGAATCTTGGATTTTTTTTAGAGCTGTACTACTCTGTTTTATTTCAGAGTAGGGGTCCTGCTAAGGAAAAACAGAGACATGTACATCTTTCAGTAAAGTTTTATTTCCATCAAATTATTTACATTTTCTGCAGTGACATTTAGCACAAGCATGTGGTACAGAGCAGCCTTGCTTCTGTCAGTCTGCTCCAGGGCATCTGTAGCTACTAACATAGCTCACCATTGCCAGGGTGTGAATGTGTGCATGAATGCGTGAACAACTGACCAGTGTAAAGCGCTTTGGGGTCGTCAAACTTGATAAAGCGCTGTACAAGTATATTGCTGTAGTCCTCAGGCATTCGCTCAGATAGAAACGTATAAACAGAGCTGCTTATCAAAAACGGAGGTAGAACAAGAAGGCATGTCAGAAACCAGCAGAAGCCGCGCACTGCAATGGACTTCAACTGCAGCTGATAACGCCAGAGAAGCAACAGCGCTCCAGAAACAAACAGCAGGTGTAGCGCTCAAAAACCAACCAAATTTATGAAGCGCCAAAGTACAAATTGGTTGAAAAACTGCACTTAAGGCCTGAGATAAGCAGATCCCACACAGCCCCACAAACAGCTGACATGCAGCACGGCCCCGTTTCAGAAAGCTGGGTTAGTGAATATTCAGAGTAATTTCTGGGGTAAATTCCTGCATACCTTGGCTTGTCCATTTAGGAAAGCTCAAAAGCCTTGACCCTGAGTCATTTTTATGCCAACAGCAGCTTTTTAATAAAGTAGGAAATGCAGAAAATCTTTGAGGCAGCTGTATGTTGCACTGTCAGGAATGTTACGAGACCTACAAGATTAATAAAAGAACTACATAGAGTGAAAGCAATATTTTTTTTCTGTATCAAATTTTGAGACTTCCAGCTCTAATTTTCCATTCATATATTTTAATTTCTATTCATATATTTTTCCCTCAACACCATTAAGGCTACGGCACATTTCTTCACTTAAATAATGGCACCTTTACTTCAGCTGAAAATATACGTATAGCCTATATGATTAGTAAGTATATATACATCTACAAGAAAATCTGTGGCAATTCATTTTTAGAAGGATGGGTGGACAATGTTGCCAAAAAGATGAACAGATCAGTTATTTCAATAACTCTCACCTGTCATGATTTGTCCTGATGAACCCGAACTCATGCCACACACACGGAGCTTAGTTTAAGAGTGTTTATTGAAGGACGGATGGATTGTGGAGGGAGGAGAACCAGAGTCTATACCAGAATGGAGCAGGAGGAAGGTGAATGCAGGAGCCGGAGGACTGGAGAGAGCTGGAGAGCTGCGGGTGCAGCGCCGAGAATCAGAAGCTCAGCAGAGAGAGTTCTTGGAACACAGATGGCTGCAGAAGGACCAGGAACGCAGCAGAGAGAACCCTTGGAGGTGCAGACAGGCGCCAGAAGCTCTGGTAACCACACGTAGGGAAAATCTCTGGTTGCCAGACTAAGGAGAATTGATGCTCAGCCAGCCGTGGGAGAATCTCTGACTGAGGGCATCAGATGACTGAAGACGGACCGGCGGTGAGGAACTGACTGAGGGAGGCTTTTATAGAGAGGCTGGCAGGTGGAAACAGTCTGGGCTGATTGAAGGCTGAACAGGTGTGGATGATTAGTGGAGTGGAGATAGAGCTGGGTGGAGGATGGAAGGTGCTGGAAAGGTTCAGGGTGCAGCAGGCAGGATTGCACCCTGACATCACCATCCCATCATTAATTGCAAATGTTGAATATAGGCAATTAATGTTTTAGTTGAGTACCATTAAACATAAGAAAACTTAACTTACCTGATTAAACTGTATTTTCATACTTCATCAGGATTTGCTGTTATGTCATTGTACTGTGTACAATGACAATAAAGGCTTTCAATTCAATGTCCTTTCAATGTCTTTCGTAGTCAATGTGCCCCCACTCCCCCCTCTTGTTTTGAATGTGTGAGAAAGCAGCTTTAACTCTCTGTCAAATGACTTTCATTCATGCCAATTCTCCATATGCCTTCATTAAAGATTTCTAATTCCACTTGTGGGAAATGCGCACTTCCAGGCTTATTTCCTGCCACTGCCATGGTGAATCACGTTGTCTGCGTTTCATTGAGGAGGACAGTTTTCACACTCGTGCTCGCGTTCAACTCAGGGTTGATTGGTCGCTGTGTTTAGTTACCTGATGGATATCACCTGTTCTGAAACCGAAAATCCAAGTATGACAGCGTGAGGTAGAACTACTCAGAGTAACTGCTTTCTACTCAGGGTAGATCGGCCATTTTTTCTGAAACAGGGCTCAGAATAAAGACGCACACCACAACCTGCCCAACTATAAAGACGTCTGCCCTATACCCATCAATCAGTGGTGCGCTCCTATCAGCACCTGGCACACACAGAGTGAGACCGTGGAACACCGTCTCACCAGAATTGTACAAAATGACTTGTTTATTGTTGTGTTGTTAACAGTTCAGCTTGGATTTTATTTACTACGCAGCACCCATTTGCTGTGTGCGTTGACTCCAGATGCAGCTTCGATGGAACATTGGTTAGAACCAAAAATCAAACCAGCACTCCTTTGGCATAATTTTTTAAAAGAAATATCAAAATGTCTACGTTCTCATGCTCCAATATTTGAAAAGTAACGATGCTGTTGAGAAGACACAGAGTCTATTAACCAAATCAGCCTGAAACATCAAAACTATTTCAGTCACAAACCCCTTAACTAGAAACACATATTTACTAACTAATAATCAAAGACAAAATACAAAATCAAATGAGTATGAGAAAGCAAGGGAATCAAATAAATTTCGACCAGCACTTTTCGATTGAACAGGCCATCATAAAGCTTCACTTTCATTCCAGCATGTGATTAATTGTCAACCAGCACCAGCAAATTATGCAAAATAAACAATATTTGGATCAAATTGGGTGGAGAGTGGAGGGGAGAGAACTTGCCAGTAAGTGTCTCAAAACCCAGTCACAATGTGCTCTCATAAAGCAGTGCCGAAAGAAGAGCATAGTTTGAAGCCCACACCCTGTCTTTATACTGTGTGGGAGGAGCTAAGACTGCTTGAGTGTGTGCACAGAATAGAAAGGCAGTCGCAGAGCCTGATTGGACATGGAGTCACAAATGTTTCCTTATGCATAGATCCAACACAGGGCAGGAGGATGGAGCAGGCCATGATGACCTTACTGCCAGCACCAAAGGCAGGGAAGGGATACACCATACTTTAGTTCAGATCTTATTCATTGGACAAAGCCATACCAACCACATTCTCAGTGTATAACACAAGCTATTGCAAAAAGAACTGACATTCCATGATTTCCCACTACAATCCAACAGGGAGGAGGAGAGTCTTGTGTTTTTACAGCAGCAAAGGATTTTCACACCAGGCCTCTTTTGGACAAAGAGCTCATATTACTTTCATTATTTCAGGCTTCAGAAACTGGAAAAAGTCCGTTGACAAATTAACGGGACACCAAAAGTCAGGCCAACCATGTAAGTGTGAGTGCTCATCAGTCATATCCTATCAGTGCCCACTCTTCCAGCCCATGGGGTAAACAGACCTCCTGTGTGGTACCGGTTCCCAAAACGCCGCACGCCAGGGAACCGGCCCACTTCAGACCAGTTACCCTGACCTCCCACCTGATGAAGACCATGGAGCGCCTCATCCTAGCACACCTGCGCACCGTGGTGAGCCCCACCCTGGACCCGCTGCAGTTTGCCTACCAGCCCAACATCGGAGAAGAGGATGCCATCATCTACCTGCTGCAGCGGGCGCTCACCCACCTGGAGACCACCGGGAGAGCTGTGAGAGTCATGTTCTTTGCCTTCTCCAGCGCTTTCAACACCATCAGACCGGTGCTGCTGAGGGGGAAGCTGGAGGACGCTAGGGTGGACAAACATCTAGCTGACTGGACCATGGACTACCTCACTAACCGCCCTCAGTACGTGCGGCACTCTGCAGCACCGGGGCCCCCCAGGGCACCGTTCTGTCTCCGTTTCTCTTCACCCTTTACACCTCGGACTTCACCTACAACGCGGTCAGCTGCCACCTTCAGAAGTTCTCTGACGACTCGGCCATTGTGGGCTGTGTGTCTGAAGGGAACGAGCTGGAGTACCGGTCGGTCATCATGGACTTTGTGGACTGGTGTGAGAAAAACCATCTGTGCTTAAACACCAGTAAGACCAAGGAGATGGTGATCGACTTCAGGAGAAGACCCCCACCTCACACTCCCGTGAACATTCAGGGGCAGGACATAGAAACTGTGGAGAGTTTCAAATACCTGGGTGTTCACGTCAACAATAAGCTGGACTGGACTCACAACACCGACGCTCTGTATAAGAAGGGCCAGAGCCGGCTCCACCTCCTCAGGAGGCTGAGGTCCTTTGGAGTGAGCCGGCCTCTGCTAAAAACTTTCTATGACTCTGTGGTGGCCTCAGCCCTCCTCTACGCTGTTGTCTGCTGGGCTCCTGGCAGTGCAGAGCGGGACAGAAAGAGACTGAACAAGCTGGTGAGGAAGGCCACTTCTGTCCTGGGCTTTACTCTGGACTCTGTGGAGGAAGTGGCTGAGAGGAGGGTGTTGTCCAAGTTCACATCCATCAAGGACAACACCTTCCACCCCCTGCACCAGACTGTAGAGGAGCTGAGCAGCTCCTTTAGTGACAGACTTAGACATCCTGTTTGTAAAAAGGAGCGCTACCGCAGGTCATTCATTCCTGCTGCTATCAGATTTTACAATGCTGCACTGTAACTGTGACCATAACTGTAATAATAAATGTGCAATAACCAAGGTGCAATAATTTATTTAATACACTGTCCTACAACCCGTGCAATAATCCTGATGTAGTGACTTCTGCTGCTATCAACACCTGAACATAAGTCAGCACACATGTATGTATGTGTCAGGATTCTCTGTGCTGCTCTACTCTAACTCTATTCCTCAGGTGTGTCTGGTTGGCTGAGGAGGCGTGGCCCACACCTGCAGCTCGTTGCAGGCGGCTTCCTCTGGCTTCTTAAGCAGAGCGCTGACAGATGGAAGACGCCAGAGCCTTAACCAGTCGTGGTACGACGTGGCCTCTGTCCCTACGCTCGGACACCAGCTTGTGAGTTTTTGCTCTTCGTTTTTTGACTAATTTTTGGATCTCTGTTTGCCTCAGATTTTTGTGCTTGGATGCACTCACCCGTCTTGACGTCTCGTTCCGAAGAAACAGACCAGCAGAACCGCCTGCTCAGATTTTGCTCTGGCGCTCCCCTCATACTTCCTGGATGTTACCCAGCGAGGCCTGAGTTCCCCTCTCCCGGTTCCTGCTGGTTCTGCATTCACTCTGGTCAATCCATCTGTCAACCGTTGCCGACGAGGTTCGCTCAGGATCCCTCGCCAGTTACATCAGCCGTCCTCAGCCACCAGCCGCCTAACTCCAGCTGAGTAGAATCATAGAGTATTCCCGACGCTACTTCTTCCCGGTTAGGTCCGCCCGGCTAAATGGTAAGCAGCGCACTTCTAGCAATTCCCCTGGTTCAACTTTCAGAGTTTCTGACTTCCTCTTTCTTACAGACTCGCCAGCCTTGATGTTCTGACCCAGCCGACTCACCCGTAGTTCCGTCCATAGATCTGCCTGTTTCCTAAAATAAACATCTTAAAACTGTGCTTTGCCTCCCGATCGTATCTGCATGTGGGCTCGTCACCTGAAAACCATGACAAAAGAAGGCTCTGGCCTCCAAAGTCCAGCGGATACGTTCGGGCGGCAGTTAGCCGCACAGCAAGAGCAGATGCAGTCGCTAGGTTTAGCCGTCAATTCAACACAGGAACAGCTTCATAGATTAGCCGCTCAGTTTAGCCAGCTCATGGACACAGTTACTTCCGCGATGACGTCGCCTGTCACTCAAAGCATTAGCACCCCGCCTCCCGTCGCTCCGAGCACTGATAATCAGCTTTGGGCTCCGCCACTTGAGGGCGCGTCACCTAGTCCGGAGAAATTCTCTGGTGACCATGGGAGTTGCGGAGGTTTCCTTTTTCAGTGTAAACTGGTGTTTAACCGATCCCCCCAGACTTTCGCCTCAGATGAGGTTAAGATATCTTGTGTATTACGACTCCTAACAGGTAAGGCACTTAGTTGGGCTGAGGCTCGATTCCCTGATTGTCAGTCATTCGGGGTTACTTTTCAGGAATTCGTTACCGAGTTTAAAACTATTTTTTCGCCCGAGTTAGATTCGGCTCACCAGTCTCGTCATCTCCTCTCGTTAAGACAGCGCGGTCGACGCGTATCTGACTTCTCAGTGGAGTTTCGTACGGTTGCCGCAGCGGCGGATTGGCAACCAAGACCGTTAAAGGCAGTATTTTTTCAGGCTCTTGATGAATCCCTTAAGGATGAATTAGCCCGGGTGGAGGAACCCGGGGATTTTGAGGATTTTGTGGCGCTAGCTATCCGGTTGGATACCCGGCTACGTAGTCGGAGCCGAGTTAGGCCGAACCAAGTCTTGCGATCATCCACCTCTTCCACGCTCACCCATAGGGAACCGCGGTCCGCTCCATCACCTCCCGAACCCATGCAGTTGGGCCAGGTTGGTTTAACCAATAAGGAGCGTCAACAGCGCTTCGCGGGCAACTTATGTCTATACTGTGGAGGGGAGGGTCATTTCCTTAAAGATTGTCCGGTTCGGCCAAAAGACCCAGTCCACCGTTCGTAACGGGGAGAACGGTGGACGTTAGTAGTTCTAGCCCCCGAGTAGTCACTAAGGCGCCATCTCTTTCTCGCTTACATTTACCAGTGACGTTAATGTTTGATCAAGATACTTTCGATGTCTCGGCTCTAGTTGATTCCGGTTCGGACTTCAACCTAATTGACCAAACCATAGTGGATCAGCTTCGTGTGCCGGTCGAACCTTTACCCGAGCCTCTCCGGGTGTCGTCCTTGGATGGGCAGAGTTTAACCTTAATCACCCATCGCACTCGACCACTAGTAGTGATAGTTTCGGGTAACCACCGGGAACAACTTTCGTTTTTCGTGTTCCCTGTCAAGCGTTCACCCGTTGTTTTGGGTTTAGCCTGGTTAAGTGTCCACAGCCCGCAGTTTAACTGGGCCGAGTCCCGATTAGAATCTTGGTCTCCAGCTTGTCATTCTCGTTGCTTACAGTCCGCTCGCACTGTATCTGTTACCCCTTCCCCTGAGACAGAATCTGGGGACGTTATTGACCTCTCGCTAATTCCGGAAGAATACCACGATCTTCAGAGGGTATTCAGTAAGACTCAGGCTTGTTCACTTCCCCCACATCGCCCTTACGATTGCGCTATTGACCTATTGCCTGGGGCTCCACTACCGGTGAGTCGGCTCTACAACATCTCCAGGTCAGAACGTCAAGCGCTCGAGAAGTATATAGGGGAATCTCTAGCAACGGGGTTAATCCGTCCTTCTTCCTCCCCATTGGGCGCCGGGTTTTTTTTTCGTTGGTAAGAAGGATGGAACCCTTCGACCCTGTATCGATTATCGAGGGCTTAACCAAATAACCGTTAAGAATAAGTACCCCGCTCCCTCTATTATCCTCAGCCCTCGAACCAGTTCAGAACGCTAAGATCTTTACTAAACTTGATCTGCGCAACGCTTATCATTTGGTTCGGGTGAGACAGGGGGATGAATGGAAAACGGCCTTTAAGACCCCGCTAGGTCACTTTGAATACTTAGTCATGCCTTTTGGTTTGTGCAATGCTCCGGCAGTTTTTCAAGCATTAGTGAACGATGTCCTCCGGGATTTTCTGAATGTTTTTGTTTTCGTCTACCCAGACGATATCCTGATTTACTCTCGTGACCTAGAACAACATAAACAACACGTCCGTCTTGTTCTCCAGCGATTATTAGAGAATCGCTTATTTGTTAAGGCCGAGAAGTGTGATTTTCACCAGTCTTCTGTTTCCTTTCTTGGTCTGGTTTTAGAGGGCGGACAGGTGAAGTCTGATCCGGAAAAGATAAGGGCAGTGGTGGAATGGCCTGTTCCTGAGTCGCGCAAACAGCTCCAACGCTTTCTTGGTTTCGCTAACTTCTATCGGCGCTTTATCAGGAACTATAGTCAGGTAGCATCTCCTTTACATGCTCTCACTTCCCCCAAGGTTCCTTATGTCTGGAGTCCAGAGGCCGAGGAGGCTTTTAGTAAACTTAAGTCTCGTTTTTCCCAGGCTCCCATACTAGTTCACCCCGACCCAGCCAAACAGTTTATCTTAGAGATCGATGCCTCTAATACCGGGGTGGGAGCGGTTTTGTCCCAACAGTCGGAGGTTGACTGTAAGTTGCACCCTTGTGCGTTCTTCTCCCGTCGTTTATCCCCGGCAGAGCAGAACTATGATGTAGGTGATCGTGAGCTACTAGCTATTAAACTAGCGTTGGAGGAGTGGCGGCACTGGTTAGAGGGATCCGAGCAGCCCATCATAATATGGACAGATCACAAGAACCTCTCCTATCTGCAGTCAGCTCGTCGACTCAACTCAAGACAGGCCCGTTGGTCTTTGTTTTTCTCTCGATTCACCTCA
>NW_023397433.1:0-31028 GCF_011125445.2 Fundulus heteroclitus | reverse complement strand
GGGAACAAGGATAGATCCAAAACGGGGATCGAAAAACTCACGGGTCTTGAAGCTCAGGTGGAGGTTTCTGGCCTTTAGGCATACCGCGACAAGGTAACACTCTGGCATCCTCCCTCTTTTCGAGCACGGTTCTTATAGTGCGGCCCGGTGCTGCTGAAGTGTCTGCAGGTGTGTGCACTCCGCCCACCCGTTAACCACAAACACCTGTGGAGAGAGCGGAGGCAGCGGAGCCAGCAGCAAGCTGCACGGCCCTGCTGACTGAGTCCTGACTCCACCCCCCCCTCCAGAAGAGGAAGTGGAGGGAAGGGAGGAGAGAGAAGGAGTCAATGAGGGAACGGTCAGGGATGAAGGAGCCGGGTAGCCAGGACCTATCCTCAGGACCGCGGCCAACCCAGTCCACGAGGTATTGGAAACCTCTACCTCGTGGACGGGAGGCCACGATCCGATGGATCCGGCGTCCGTGGTGGTCCTGGGTGGGTGGAGGGGGTTCGGCCGGAGGGCACAGAGGACTGGAGGTAACGGGCTTGATTTGGGACACATGGAAGGTAGGGTGGACGCGGGAGTGAGACGGGAGACGCAGACGGACAGAGGTAGGGGCTGACAATGGAGACAATCTCGTAAGGACCAGTGAAGCGTGGAGACAGCTTGCGGGAGGCGGCTCGGGAGGGAAGGTCCCTGGTGGAAAGCCAGACTCGCTGACCGGGGGTGGTAACTGGGGGCTGGGACTCGTTTGCGGTCAGCGAATCGGCGGTTCTGTTTGGTGGTGCGATTGAGGGCTTGAATGGTTTGGTTCCAGAAGTCCTTACTGCGCTTAATGTGTTCTTGAACTGAGGGGACGGCGATCTGTCGGTTGTCCTCTGGGAGTAACGGGGGCTGATAACCTAAGGAGATCTCAAAAGGGGATAGTCCGGTGGCAGTGGAAACGTGGCTGTTGTGGGCGTATTCGATCCCTGAGAGGTATTTATTCCAGTCTGAGGGATTATTGGAGGTGAGACAGCGGAGGGCGGTCTCCAGCTCCTGGTTCATTCGTTCTGTCTGACCGTTGGTCTGCGGGTGATAACCGGAGGTTAGTGTATACCGGGCCCCAAGGGCCACGGCGAACTCCTTCCACACCCGCGAGATGAACTGAGGACCACGGTCAGACAGAATCTCCTGAGGTATACCATGCAGGCGGAATACGTGTTTGACCAGGAGCTGGGCCGTTTGGAGAGCTGAGGGGAGTCTTCTGAGGGGAATGAGGTGGCAGGCCTTAGAGAACCGGTCAATAACGGTGAGTATGGTGGTCATGCCTTGTGACGAGGGGAAAACCGGTGACAAAATCCAGAGCGATATGGGACCAGGGGCGCTCAGGGACAGGTAAGGGCTGGAGGAGACCTGCAGGGGGTCTGTTAGAGGTCTTGTTTTGGGCACACACGGGACACGAGAGGACAAATTGCCTGACATCACGGGACATAGTAGGCCACCAGAACCGACGGGAAAGGAACACTCGGGTGCGATGGATGCCAGGGTGAGCGGAGAACTTCTCAGCGTGAGCCCATTGGATGACGGGACCTGGGCAGAAGAGGGAACATAGGTTCGATTAGGGGGGCCAGTACCCGGGTCAGGCTCCTACCGTTGGGCTCGGGAAATTAGGTCCTGAACCTCCCACTGGAGGGCTCCGCACACACACGACGAGGGGAGGATGGTTGCTGGTTCCTTCACGGAGTCAGGGGGTGAAAACATGCGGGACAGGGCGTCGGGTTTTAGGTTCTTAGAACCAGGGCAATAGGAAATGGACAGATTGAAGCGGGAAAAGAAAAGGGACCAGCGGGCCTGTCTTGGGTTCAACCGTCTTGCCGTCTCGATGTAGGCCAGGTTCTTGTGGTCTGTCCAAATGAGTACGGGCTCCTCGGACCCCTCTAGCCAGTGACGCCACTCCTCCAAGGCGAGCTTGATGGCTAGTAGCTCACGATCCCCGACATCATAATTCCTCTCCGCCGGGGACAGACGTCTGGAGAAGAAGGCACAGGGATGTAGCTTCTGGTCTTGGTCCGAGTTCTGAGACAGAACTGCACCCACCCCTGTATCAGAGGCGTCTATCTCCACAACAAACTGCTTCTTGGGGTCTGGGTGGATCAGAATGGGTGCTTGAGAGAACCTTGTCTTGAGGGCAGAGAACGCAGAGTCAGCTTCAGAGTTCCATGAGTAAGAGGTCTTGACGGAAGTGAGGGCATGGAGAGGGGCGGCTATCTGACTGTACCCCCTGATGAAGCGTCTGTAGAAGTTGGCGAACCCTAGGAATCGTTGTAGCTCTCTTCTGGTCTCGGGCACCGGCCAGTCAAGGACCGCCTTGATCTTTTCGGGGTCAGATCGAACCCGCCCCCTTCTAGGATGAGTCCGAGAAACGTAGACAGAGGGCTTGTGAAAACTCGCATTTCTCTGCTTTGACAAATAACTTGTTTTCCAGGAGGCGTTGGAGAACTGCACGGACATGTTGAAAGTGTTTCTGTTGGGGTTTTGGGAATAAAATGAGAATGTCATCCAGGTACACAAACACGAATATATTCAGGTTATCTCGGAGGACATCATTCACCAGGGCCTGAAACACTGCTGGGCATTGCACAGGCCGAAAGGCATAACCTGGTACTCGAAGTGTCCTGTCAGGACTGCTGACTGAGTCCTGACAGGACCAATAGAGGAGAGATCAAAAGTTAGCACACAGCTTCAGCTGCTTCAGCTAGGAACCACTGTTCAGGCCTGAAACCTGGGTGTAGTGATGGACTCTGACCTGAACCTCCAAAAGCATCTAATGACAATTACAAGGTCGGCTTTCTATCACCCGAGGAACATTCCAGGATTAAAGGATGTCTCAGCAGGATCTGGAAAAACTAATCCATGCGTTTATATTTAGTTAGAACTAATCACTGCAACGGTGTTTTCACAGGTCTGCCTAAAAAGTGGATTAGACAGGTGCAGCTGATCCAGAACGCTGCTGCCCGCGTCCTCACTAAGACTAAGAACGTAGAGAACATGGACCCGG
The DNA here is from genome assembly GCF_011125445.2 of Fundulus heteroclitus. Lineage (NCBI taxonomy): Eukaryota > Metazoa > Chordata > Actinopteri > Cyprinodontiformes > Fundulidae > Fundulus > Fundulus heteroclitus. The sequence continues at coordinate 28,009 of NW_023397433.1, read as the reverse complement.
TTCTGAAGTCCTTCCACTGGCTCCCTGTATCTCAGAGAATAGACTTTAAAATACTTCTGTTAGTCTATAAATCCCTGAATTAGCACCTAAATACATCACAGACTTGTTATCAGGCATCAACCCTTCCAGAACAATCAGGTCTTCTGGCTCCAGCCTGCTCTGCAGAACCAGAACCAGAAACCAAACATGGAGAAGCAGCATTTAGTTCCTATGCCCCACTGATCTGGAACAAACTCCAGAAAACTGTAAAAGTGCTGAAAGCCTGAGTTCCTTTAAATCAAGATTAAAAACACATTAGTTTAGGATTATGATTGTTCTAGTTAAACTGTTTTACTGAAACATCATTAGTTTAAGTTTGTAGTCCAACTGTTTTTAATGTTTGCTTTTAGTTTCTATTTTTCCATATTTTTATTTTGTTTCTACATTTTATTCCTGCTTGCTTTTATTCTGTCCCCCCCCCAGTATTTTAATCATGTAAAGCACTTTGCATTGTCTCTGTACTGAAATGTGATATACACATAAATTTGCCTTGCCTTGTAAAAAGCAGACGTGGGTCAGCCACTCATTAAACTTGTTCCATATCCATTTATTTGATTGCTAAAACAATTATAATACTGTTTCATTTAACTTTAATATAATAGAACACATTTCTGTGTTCAGAGGTTACTTTGACGCTGACCAGCTGGTTCTGGGTGGTTTAAAATCCTGCATGTCGGGGCTATAAAGAACATTACTACAGGCAGCAGCTATCAGCCATCAGATCAAACGTTATTTATTGAATTAATTTTAGTTATTTAATTTAGCTGATGGTCCAGGGGCGTGGCCACGTTATACACAAAAGAGAGTAAGGCCAGCGCATGATTATACACGTTTATTTGACTGGATAGAATGGATACGTCGAAGAAGAAAAATCCATCCATTTTTCCGTACTGAAGTTCAAGCAGAAGAACAAAAGGTGGGAGGCAAGAGCAGGCGGTGTAGGATGAGGAGGAGAAACAAGGAGGCAGAAACTGGTAGAGAAGACGAGAGCAGGGTGCAGAATGAGACAGCAGGCAGGCTTGCCAAAATATGCCCTTCAGGTAGGCTAAGTGAAGAACAGGATCATGTACAATGCTCAAGTGTATAAGTGGAACTTGCAGGGTGATGATTTCAGCATGTTGGAGAATGTTTGTGTGAGAGCACTAGTCTTTTCGGAGAGTTAAGCGTTTACGAGACCGAGTAAGGAGTCGCATACAGGAGCTGGATGCTCTTCAGGAGAACTTACTATTAAAAAGCCGAAAACTAACATGAAAGGCCGAATACAATGGACACAAAACGTTTATAGACTCAACACATTTGTATACCAAATGGTTTTAAATCGGCTTTTCTGATTATTTTTTGGCTTTTCAATTCAGTTTCTATTGAATTGCATCCATCACCTATTTTGTGACTCCTTTCTCCTCCCTTCACGTAAGCACTGGGTGAAGTGCCGAGACGAGCCATACACATCCCTGCTTTTCGCAACAATCCGGGGAGAATTGATCTACGCGATAACCCAATAACGTACATTGCACAGCGCGTAGATCAAAATCTCCCCGGATCATTGCGAAAAGCAGGGATATGTGGCTCGTCTCGACCGGACCGGCTTTTCAATAGTTGAAGTTTCTCCTGAAGAGCATGCAGCTCCTGTATGCGACCTCTTGAATACACACGGCTTAAGAATTTATGGGATGTTTGTTTATTCGCACATCCCATTCTACAATATCCCCAAAGCTGTTACTACACTCACACACTTATTGGACTGTGTTCATCTGTAAGGACTGTGCATTTTGTAGGGAAGCTGAAATCTCAGTATACTTTGTATAATGTCAATAGAGGCGTTCTGTTCTATTTATTTCTATTTTACTAATATGTAATTCCTTGGTGTTCTACAGACATATCCAAATCGACCAGTGAAGCGCCAGCACAGCCTCAACTGGCACAATTCCCAAGGACTCAACAAGGCGACAGGAACAGGAGCTTCAAGGGTGAATGGTACGCTGTTCACCCTTGGTTTAGAGGACTCGGTGTGTGAAGATTCTGCTTTTTGTTATGCATGTAGGCATTTCAGCTTGCCTGGTCATGTTGAGTCTACATTCACTGCAGGCTTATGGTTCAGAAATTGGAAAAAGGCTACGTATACAGATGGTGGGTTTGCTGCACACCAGCAGATCTGAGCATCACAAGGATTCAATGTTAGCATGGAAGGAATTTCAACTAGCGGAAAAAAATCAGGGATCTGTTATGGAGCAACTAAATCAAAAATTACAACAAAATTGTGGAAGAGAACAGGGAGTAACATTAAAACCCTAGCTGAAGTGGTTCTGCATTGTGCAACTCAAAACATTGCTTTGCGAGGCCACCGGGAGTCAATGGATCTTAGTAGAAAGGGAACTTTTTGGGAATGTTAGATATCATCGCAAAGCATGATGAAAAAGTTGGGAAGAAAATGAATGGTCCTAGGAATACGAAGTACACAAGCCCTGACATTCAAAATGAAATTTTATCATGTTTGGCCGAGATGGTTTGCATTTCCATTATAAAAGAAGTCAAGGAAAGTGGTGCTTTCAGCATACTTGTGGATGAAACGAAAGACAAAAAGAAAATGGAGTAGATGTCTTTTGTTCTCCGCTATTACTACAATGGTGAAATCCATGAGAGCTTTTTGGAGTTTGAGGTAGCGGAGGCCTTAGATGCAGAGAGCCTCAGCCTGAAGATTATTCGCCTCTTGCAACAGTATGGGCTGGATTACAAAAACAATCTAGTTGGACAGGCGTATGACGGGGCAGCTGTAATGAGCGGAAAAAGAGTGGTGTGCAGGCAAGAATTAAAGAGGTTTCCAATTTGGCATTCCTACGTTCACCGTTCTGCGCATTGTCTCAATTTGGTTCTCGTTGACACTGTGAAGGGGGCTGCCAGAAGCTGACTGTTTTTTTCCCCTGTTACAGCAGCTTTATAATTATATGTCGGGCTCGGCTGTGCACTCAAAATGGTTAAATGTCCAAAAGGACATGTTACTCTGGAGATGCTCCAAGAGGAGCTACAAGCATTAAGTGACACCCGGTGGGCCTCCAGGTAAAATGCCTGCCGTAATCTCTGGGACAGGTTGCCAGCTGTTGTGAAGGTACTTGAGGATCTAGCTGATGAAAACAGTGGTGAAAGGACAATAGGTGCCAGGGGCCTTTTGCCTCAGATAAACTTACAGTTCATTGCATTTCTTGCTATATTTAAGAAACTGTTGGGAGATGCCAAAATGCTATCGGATCTGCTCCAGTCCTCTCTGGATTTAGCTAAAGCGGTAGACCTTGTGGAGACACTAATTGATACATTTCAGTCTTATAAGACAGAGCAGGTATTTGGAGATTTGTGGGACACTGTGCTGGAACTCGCAAAGCAATGTGACATCAGTATAGACGCTGCTCCAAAGCGCAAAAGAAGCTTAGTGCAAAGCTACAAGGTCATCATGTTTTATCTACTGTGGGAAGCCATGACATGGGGGATGACAAAGACTACTACAGGACAGCAATATTCAATCTGGTTTTGGATAGGATGTTCAGTGAGCTTAGAAGCAGATTTTCCAGGCAAAACTGCGAAATCATGCGTGGAATACAGGCTTGAAATCCTAATAGTACAAGTTTCTGTGATAAAAATACCCTTTTGGCATTTGCTAAAATGTATGGATGCGACCTTGTTGATCTGGAGCATGAACTCCACCAGGTTAAAAGACTTTTAGACCATAAGGTGAAACAAGGGATGCAGACACCGCATACCATTGTAGATCTCACAGCTTTTATCGAACCTTACCAAGAGGTCTTTGATGTTTTTGCAAGGCTTTGCAAAAATGCACTGGCCTTGCCTGTCAGCACAGCTGCATGTGAACGCAGCTTCTCTTGTTTAAAGCTTGTGAAGACACACCTGAGAACTACCATGGGAGATGGAAGGCTCAGTGATTATGGTGGTGTTGAGTATTGAACACAGGAGGGCAGCATCTTTAAACTTAGAGGAGTTTGTCGACAGATTTGCTGCCAATCATAAAAACCGTAGGATACAACTTCTGTAATAGTAATGTTGAGTAGTGATGTTCTGGCCAATGTTTTGTTGTTATGGGCCACTGACTTTTGTTTTGTTTTGATTCAATGTAAACATGTATTGTAACCAGTTGTAACAAACCACTGTGCCATGAAATACGTTCAGTTCAGAGACCATGCCATGAGCTAAGAGCTTGTTCTTTCAAAATAAATACAAATGTATTTTTTTTGACATTTGTTTTGTGTCTTCTCTGTGGTGGTCAGTGTTCATTATAATAATAATAATAATAATAATAATAATAATAATAATAATAACAATGATGATGATGATGATGATAATGGTGGTGATGATGATTTGAATTTAGTTTAAATTGGATATGGTCCACTTTTTAATCTGGGTCAGTGTAGGTGCTATAACAAATTGGTTTAATTTCAGCAATAATATTATCCAAGGAGTAATAAACATTATTCATATCTATTTCTGAACTTAAACTAATACTTAAAGTTATGGAACAAGGGGCTGACAACAGCATAATGGAAGTGTCAGGGTTCTCTGTGCTTCTCTGCTCTAACTCTACTCCTCAGGTGTGTCTAGTTTGGCTGAGGAGGCGTGGCCCACACCTGCGGCTCGTTGCAGGCGGCTTCCCTCTGGCTTCTTAAGCAGAGCGCTGACAGATGGAAGACGCCAGAGCCTTAACCAGTCGTGGTACGACGTGGCCTCTGTCCCAACTCTTGGAAACCAGCTTGTGAGTTTTTTCGCTCTTTTGACTTTGACTAATTTTGGTTCTCCCTGTTTTTTGTCTCAGATTTTTGGTGCTTGGATGCACTCACCTGTCTTGACGTCTAGTCCGAAGAAACAGACCTGCAGAATCCGTCTGCTCAGATTTTGCTCTGGCGCTCCCCTCATACTTCCTGGATGTTACCCCAGCGAGGCCTGAGATCCCCTCTCCCGGATTCTGCTGGTTCTGCTCATCACTCTGGTCAATCCATCTGTCACCATTTGCCGACGAGGCTCGCTCAGGATCCCTCGCCAGTAACCATCTTGCCGTCCTCAGCCACTAGCCGCCTATCATCAGCAGAGTAGAATCACAGAGTTCCCCTCGACGCTACTTCTTCCTGGTTAGGTCCGCCCAGGCCCAATGGTAAGCAGCGCAGCTTCTAGCAGTTCTCCTGGTTCTCCTTTCAGAGTCACTTACTCCCTCTCTCTTGCAGACTCTCCAGCCGTGACGTTCTGACCCCCGCCGAATCGCCTGTAGTTCCGTCCGTAGATCTGCCTGTTTCCAAAATAAACATCTTAAAACTGTGCTTTGCTTCCCGATCGTATCTGCATGTGGGCTCGTCACCTGAAAACCATGACAGGAAGGAGGATGAATCGGATGTTATCTTCAATCTTCAATTCAGTTTTTTTTCTGGGTTATTTGGGGCTCCCCCTACAGTTATTTTTGCTATATAGCATAAGCTGTCGACTTTGACAGCGCTACGGAAATGTCATCATATTCGTGCACCGTCATTGGGTAGATTGGCTGGCGCATTACGATGACGTGCATGCTCAAATGTGTGTTCAACATCGATAACAACAGTTAGCTGTAAATGCAGCGAGTTGCAGTAACTCCAGTAAGATATATCATTGTGTGTATTGAATCGCTGATGTTGTTTGCAATTAGCCCAATAAGATATTGTGTCGCTTAAAGTGCTGTTTAGTCAACTCACGGCGGATAAAGGGGGTGGGCAAATAGATAAATTGACAAGTCTGTGGACGAGAACTCTGGATGTTTGGATTTCACTGTTTTGGTGTAGACATACACCAGCAAACAACTTGACTTGACAGACGGCTTGAATTTTTTCTTTCAAAGTTCCCCATGGCTGTTGAAAAACTTACCGAACTAAACAAATCCAGACACAAATTAGCTCAATTCTCGAGACTTAAAACAGGAACAACGCAACGGCGACATGTCAAGGAATTAATTCGCTATCTAATCTTGGCTGCATTTTTAGTAAACACCGGTCGTGGAGTCAAATTGTTGGACATTGTGAAACATCAACAATAACCTCTAACTCCAGAATTGTCGAGACTGCTTTATTGGAAAACTTTGCCGTCTGATTAATCCCAAATTTGTGTTCGCTATTAAAATATTTGACTCTATACTGTTATGCCTGAACAGTGGTTCTATACTGACAACTACAGCGCGCAGAGGTTAAGGAAAAAAAGTCACAACAGTCATAGGATAGACTACGAACCAGCAATGAGCTGCAATTTATTATAAAGTTGATATCAGAGGATTCATATCATATGATAAATTATGTTGAACTGTTTCGTTGCACTCTCATTTGGGTTCTGTTAACGACAAATACATGACAGTAGCTGTCCTTGGTGCTGACGCGTTGTCACCGCTGCGTCTTCAGTCAAACAATTCCGTAGGCGTACTTCCTGTTTATATTATTATTCTTCGTGAGATTTCTTATTCATTTTTCCATAGGGAGACAATATAGGAGATACTTGGTGAATTGAGTAAAATGTTTAACTATGAGATAATTAGCCAAGACAATGTTTTTTTGTATTGCAAGTTGTCTGAAAGTTGATGATTAAATATGCAAATGAGATCACACCTACTTATATGTGGTAAAATCTTAAACAGTAAACAATTTAAAACATAAAACCAATTGCAAAAGTAGCGATTCACACATTTTATTGATACTTAATCCACCCTACATCACATATGAAAAATCTACCTTCATCACCTTAATGGAACATACTTTTTTAAAGGTCAGAAGTAGCCGATTTCCTATGCATTTTGCCATTCAGTGGGTAAAAACTGCTACTGTTGACCTCAGAAAAAGTATGTTCCACTAAATTGATGAGGGTAGATTTTTAATATGCGATGCAGAGGGGTTGAAAGATCAATATAATGTATGAACCATTATTTGCAATTTGTTTTATGTTTAGTCTGTTACCACAGATTTTATCACATATTTCAGTACATATGACCTCATTTGCATATTTAATCATATTTCAGAAAACTTGCAATACAAAAAATATTTGCCCTAATGTGTAACAACTGTGAAAGTTTCAAACCAATGTGTCATAGTTAAACATTTTATCCTATTCATTTAGTATCTCCTATTATGTCATCCGATGGAAAAATGAATGGGAAATCTCAAACTTTGACCTTGGAAAAAAAACATGTTCCACTAAATATCAATTTCTAGATATTTCATGCATGATGCAAGGTGGTTTAAGGGTCACTTTAAAAGTAGGAACCATTACTATTGCAATTCATCCAGCGTTTTTGGCCTTTTTATAGCTAGACTGACCAGCATATTGTGACTCAAGCCTACTCTAGTCTAAAGCCGGGCGTACACTGTACGAGTTTTTCCCCTTTTCGGGCCGATTCTTCAGTCGTGCGAGCATTTTTTTGAATCGGGCTAAATTTCAGCTTAATCGTAGAGGGGGGGGAGGAGGGGGGGCTGGCTTCTCACGACTACCTCCCGATCAGGAATCGGACGATCGTGAAAATCAAACATGTTTGAAATTCAGTCGGCTGTCGTGAGGTTTTCGTGAGCGCATCCTGCTGTTCAAGCAGAGCTACGAGGGGGCGCCCTCCCCTCCTCTCCGTCCCCGCCAGCGGAGGGAGGGAACCGGGCGTCCCTGAAGCAACCTCCGGCCGGTGTTGGGGAGGGCGAGCCGTCCGGTCCGCGCAACGCGCTGGCCGCCTGTTTCGGCACTTCTCCGCGGTCCGCCGCCTGTTTGGCACTCCTCCACGGTCCGCGCTGGCCGCCTGTTTTCGGCACTCCTCCGCTCGCGGGGGGGGGGGGGGAATGGGGGTGCGGGCCGGGCGATCTGCCGTGCCGCGCGACCTGCCGTGCCGCGCGGCCGCCGGTGCGTCTCGTCCCTCCTCTCTCCCTCCCGTTCCCCCGACGCCCGGTGCCTCCAGCGGGCCTTGCCAGAGCTGGGCTCGAACCCCTGCTCTGGGTCCCTGTCACCTACCGTCGCTCGCCTGCCTCTGCCACCACAGCGAGCGGTCCCAGAGGGGACACGACGTACAGTGTGAGCAGTCCGGTCTCGTCCGAGCGTCGCGCCGCACAGATCGTGAGCGGTGAACTTTTTAAACCCCGCGGTTCCGTCGCACAATTTGAGATGTATATAAGTACCACGACTGAAAAACTCGTACAGTGTACGCCCGGCTTAAGCCACAAAGTCAAAATCAACATCTCACCTCAGGTGACAGACTGTGGCTATTGCTTTTGTGTTGTTAAGTGTTAGGCCTACATGTCCTATTGAAGGGTCCAAGTACTTGGTTCATCGTCGTTTTTGGCAATTGGGTGTGCCCCCAATTAAAAGACTGGCCCAAGATGGCCCCCCCAAGAATTTTTCTTCTGGCTACGCCCCTGTGATGGTCAGTCAGGGAACAGGTCTGGACCCTCAGCAGATCCACCAGATGAAGAAAGAAGAACTGATGATGAACTAACAGGTCTAATAAAACTGGCCTGATTGACTGGGTTCTGCTGGTTCTCCTGCAGCTTGCTGAGTTTGTCTGTTCATGGCTCTTACCGGGTGGGGGGGCATGTCCATGGGGCAGGAGATTTCAGGTCTGTAGAGTTTATTTCTGCCCCTCTTGGCCCTCAGGCTGAGGGAGGAAGAGGCGGCTGCTGAGTCTGGGTCCAGACGGCCGCTGACCAGGCTCATCATCTTTGTAACTCCCTCCAGTTCGAATAACGGACACAAGGTGTTCTTTGCGTTTACTGGCATTTAATCAGACACAGGTGTCATCAATTATGCCGTGAGAACTGTACAAAAACATAGAATAATCAACATACAATAAGGCATTCTCATGGAGAATAAACAGAGTAATTGACAGAGTAATTGTAACAATATAAACTTTTCTGAATTAGTAGGTTGACACCCTTGTGTAACATTTAGAGACATGTGACTAATTAACTTAACAGATATCACAAACAAACATATTCCTTTATAGAAACACAAATAAACTTTGTTTACCTCATTGGCCGCATTAAGTTGAAGGGGTTAATAAAAATGCATCTTACAGCACCATCTTCTTCAGGAATGTGCAAAACCAAAAATCTTCCTTGCAAACGTCATGGACAGGGAAAAATCCAGCGTGCTGCCCTCTACCGAATCTAGCGTGCATTTAAACCATCGATCTGACAAGAAACAACACACTGAACATTGGTTCCACCCTGGAAAGTTAACATATATTCCTAATGTGCATTTTTACCTTCAATTGTTGATTTTATTAAATCAACATTGTTTTTTAACATATTTATTGCAAATTAAAACTATGAAATTAACTTAAACAACATAACTGCTCTTGATGGCAGTTACAATCTTCTTGGCTGCAGGAACACGGGTCGCCCAGCGTGAAGCAAACAGAACCAGAGGCAATAATCACTGATGAAAGCTGGTTCTGCCTCATTACCACACAGAACATTAACTTCTTAATCTGGACGGCATTAAATTAGCCTCTGGTAATAAAGTAAAACCCGTTTCTGACTCTGGTGAGCTTCAGCCCACCGGTCCTGGTTCTGGGTTCTTGTCGCACGTTTCTGACCTTTGGAGCCCAGCAGAGTCGGGGAGTTCTGCAGGAAGTCTCCGATCTTCTGCAGCGTGCCGTCCTTCCTGCTGCTCTGGGAGTCAAACCGACAACCTGAGGAAGAGCTCTGACCACAGAAGTACAACAGATCAGCTCTTTGTCTCCAGGTGACCAGTTCAGCTGTTTGGTTCTGGTCGGTACCTCTGCTTTCTTTGGAGTGAGCTTGGTTCTGGTGTTCCTTCGGTTCTCAGTCCCCACTTCCTCCTGCTGACACAGAAACGGACCATGAGCAAGGCATTATGATTCACAGTGGCAGGTGGGCTTTTAATAAATTCATGAACTTGAAGAGAAGTTGTCACTCCTTATTCTCTGTGTGCAGAGTTTGCTGTAAAAAGATCATCAGTGCTCGAATTCATCCTTTTCATCTATTGTCCTGATATCAGCTCTAGAGCCGATATTCACCAGACAATAACAGAGTTATTTATTAAATAACTTTAAAACGGTGTGTAATTACACAACACTGAAGTCCCGATGTTTGTAAAGCTGCTGAGATTAAACTTTTAGTCTTTTGTACAGTGGCTAAACTTGGTGTAAAAGCAACACAGCTCATCGCCCTGAATGCACCGTCCCCACTGTCAAACATGGTGGTGGCAGCATCATGGTTTGGGCCTGCTCTTCTTCAGCAGGGACATGGAAGATGTTTAAAAGTGATGGGAGGATGGATGGAGCCAAAAACAGGACAATTCTGGAAGAAAACCTGTGTGAGTCTGAAGAAGACCTGAGACTGGGACGGAGATTTGTCTTCCAACAAGATAATGATCCAAAACATAAAGAAAATCTACAATGGAATGGTTCACAAATAAACATATGCAGGTGTTAGAATGGCCTAGTCAAAGTCCAGACCTGAATCCAATCCAGAATCAGACATACTTTAATAATCCCAGAGGGAAATTACTTAAGAATCTGTGGAAATAACTGAAAGCTGTTCACAAATGCTCTTCATCTAACCTCACTGAGCTCTATCAGCTTTGCAAGGAGGAATGGGCAAAAATACGCCAAGCGACCTGCAGCTGTAATCGCAGCAAAAGGCAGCGCTGCAAAGTATTAACTCAAGGGGGCTGATTAGTTTTGCTCACCCAATTTTTCAGTTTTTTATTAGTTAAAGTTTGAAATATCCAATAAATTTCGTTCCACTTCATGATTGAGTCCCACTTGTTGTTGATTCTGCACAAAAAAATCCATTTATAGTGATGATCCATTAGTTATAAAGTCAATTTAGGAGAGAAATCAAAGTTTTCCTCCAGACATCAGAACCCGTCAGGACGGCGTAGGAAGCCTGGACCGGCGCCGGTACCGGCAGACCGGCTGAACCCAGTCGGTTCAATAGCCTGGGCCTTAATGGACAGAACCGGATGGTTTCTCTGCTGCTGGAGGCGTTAAACTAACGACTGATGGTGATCAGGAGATGGAAACACCAAACATGGCAGATGATGATGGAGACTGATGGTGAAATGGTTCTGAGGGGTTCTGGATGGGAACGTGGTTCTAACTAGAGAAAAGCAAACGGTACCTTAGGTGTTGTTGCTCGTTTACTCCTCCTGAAGATGTGAGACTTAAAAACAACAAGAATTTGGTTAAAGGCAGCTTTAATCTGGTCATATTCTGCAGATTAAATGTTAAACTTTGAATCCGAGTATTTCTCTTCTACTCCAGTAAAAACCAGAAACTGAAGACCAGAGCTGAGAACATGAGCAGAGACGTCCTCAAACGGACCAGAACCGAACCTCCTCCAGCTTCAGTGTTAAATGAAGAGTTAAACATTAAATAATTTCACCTGATGGACCCAAAGATGGACCCACTGAGACCATAAAGTCCAACAGACATGTGTTGGGTCCAGATTAATTCACATGTAGAGCTAAATGAGGACTGGAGTCGGTTTAGGAACCAGTTCAGTTCCTTGGTGGATTCAGGGAAGAGTTTCTGACCAGGCTGCCTGAAATGTTTGATTACATCCTGAGAATGAAACTGATTTTAAGCTCTGAATACAGAGCTTCAGGTGTCAAAGGTCACCTCCGTTCCAGGTTCTGAACTCTAAAACATTTCCTACTAGGGGTGGGTATTGCCAAAGAAGTCACAATTCGATTTGAATCACGATTCACATGACACGATCCGATTCTATCATAATGCATCACAATACTTGAATTATTGCAATGTATCGCGATGCATTGCGATATTTTCACTGAACACTGTTAGAAAAAAATGCAGCGTTACCAGTGGCTGACTGGCTGTGTATGATCTGGATAGTGTCTTCAATTGATACATAACTGAAAGAAATTGAATTCATACATAGCTGTATTTATGGAAACGACTTTTGGAGGTATTGCAATGAAAAAAAATATTACTGTTACTGGAGTGGACACACTGACAAAAAGCGCTTAGGATTTATAAAACTTAAAATAACAAAATAAGGATAATCAGTGCCGTTTACATGGCCTCAGTGGTCCTTTAAACCAATGAAGTTGTATTCCACTTGTTTTTGGCTGATATTCGCCAACCATTCATGCAATTTTCATTTATTAATTTTTTTAAATTAATAATCGATACTTGGCGTCAAGAATCGATGCAGTAGATCACGAAAATTAGAATCGCGATGCATCGTCATGACGATTATTTTGCACACCCCTATTTCCTACAGGTCAAAAGGTCACGTCCTACAACAGAAACAGCAAAGCAACCAGATCTCCTAATGATCTATATTCTAGGAAGGTAAACCCTAAACTCTGAGTACAATAAACTCTCAGGAATGTAGAGTTTATATTTAGTATTGTCAGGATTTCTCAACATGCTAAATCTACGTCAGAAACCTCACCATGTTTACGTTTTACTTTTCCAGACATCAGCAAAGAGAAGATGAACCTTGAAGTGGAGACTAGTACCGACAGGCTGGAGCTTCAGAACCAGAAAAGTCCAACAGAACCGCGCAGTAAGTCGAGTAAAGGCCTAAAAGCTTAAAGCCACAGGAATGTAGCAGTTTAGTAAAAGCTGACCTGTTTTCACTCTAAGCCAGAGTTTCTGGACTTTTCTGGCAGACACACGCTGGACATCTGAGGATGGCTGCAGCTAACATCTCCCTAAAATAGAAATGCAAACATGCGTTTCTATTCTATCCCAGTGTCTCCTGGACCCAGATCCCAACAGAACCAGGGATCTGTTCAGAACCGGCCCTCCAGGCTCTGAGGCTTGAAGGAGGGGCGCAGCGCTGACGCAGTGTGAGTCGAGCTAACAGCAGCTAGCGTGTTAGCTATGTAGACCGTTGATGTCGCTCTCTAACATCGATACATTTAAACCAAACGATGCTCAGCCTGACGGCCCACTGGGTGGAGTCTGCCTCGTCTGATGTGCCGTCCTTGATGAACTCATTTCCATGAACAGAGTAAGTAGACCTTGGATTACATTTGGTGCAGAAAGTTTACTTTTAGCAGCTCATTTTGCCCCAAACACATGAAGAGTGTTAAATCTATTAGCTGGTTTGCTGCTAAAGGCCAAAGAGAATAAAGAAAAACCTGATTGAAGAGAACCTCCATCAGGAAAAGGAAGCGTTGAAGGATAAATAAATAAAGACAGTTTGCTGTGTTACATCAAGCTTTATCAGATAAAAACGCTTTTCAAAGACTTAACAGCGCTGGAACTAAAGCTGAGACAGACTGGAGCCTAGAAGCCTAGAAAGCAGCTTCCTGTGAGCCGTCCTGAACATTTAGACGAGCCTCAAGGAGATCCAGCAACGGCTCACCTGTCAGAAACCACAGGTACAGTTCACCTGGTGGACACCTGGACAGCCATGACAGCTTAACCTCAGAGGTCTCCATCTCAGCGGGTCTCTCCCCAGGATAAATAAAGGTTTAATAAAAAACACTAAATAACTGACAGGCAGCTAATGTGGTCCAGTTATTGGTACAATTATCAGCTGCATGTCGGCATCTGGAAGGAAAAGCAACTGGTGCTGCTCGTCTTTCTCCCAACAGCTCAGAGAGACACTCAGACGGATCCGTTTCTGTTCTATTAAGAAATTATTTAATTCTTAAGAACATTTTAATTTAAAATTAATTCTTAAATTAACAGCAGCTCCTTTTTATTCTGAAATACAAAACTACAGAATCACAGGAATTTGGCATCTGTGTGTGCAAACTAACCTGGTTTCTTGTTAGAATTATTTTTATTATTCTCTACATGTTTTATTTTATTTACGATATTCATTGCATTTATCACATATTTACTCATAACTATTAAAAATGTTTTAAGGTTTGAGTTTATTCAGATATTAAAGTGTTTTTCAGATGACTAAACTTTCTCTTCTATGTTACAGAGCAAGGCTTTGTGAAGAGAAAAGGTCTCATGATAAATGTTTTTGTGTGATTTATTGCACCTCACCATCTGTGGTTACTCCTTTCCCTGAGAACTGAACTGCTAGTTTATGAGGTCAAAGGTCACATTGCAGTTTGCTTGCCTGAGAAAATAAAAAGCAAGCAAACAGCAGGTGTACTTCAGAACGGATAGGGGGTTTGTAACTGAGCGTGTCCCTGTGTCGTTCTCCTTGCTAGAGAAGATCTAACGTCTGTTGTCTTTCTTCTTTGTGTTTAATGAATGTTTTAGGCGCTTAAACCTGACATTTCTAATTTCTAAAATCTAACGTCTGTTGTCTTTCTTCTTTGTGTTTAATGAATGTTTTAGGCGCTTAAACCTGACATTCATAATTTCTAAAAGCGGTCCTGGTTGGACCTCGCCTGTTGAAGTAACTAATCTGAATGAACCATCTTCAGATAAATGAAGCCATTGGCGTTTCACCTAAAAAGCAGATTACAGGTTCAAAGGTCAACAGGCCGACCGCATTTCCTCAACCAGAACAACAGGATGTTAGGCTTTAATAATCTGTGGAGGTTCATCTTCTGAACCACAGCTTCCTAACAGAAACGTATCAAAGCTCCGTCGTTGTGTTGAAACGACATTTCTGCTGAATAAATCCTGTAATTAAACCACATTAACGGGTTTTATAACCAGTGTTTTTCTGCAGGGCCTCTGGAAGCAGCAGAGGCTTTAAGCTCCTCCTCTGAATCACATCCAGAGAGACGCTGACCTGAACACAGCGCTTCCCCTGCAGGGCAGCCTCTGACGCACCTGGTTCTGCTGACACCAGGTCCAGATGTTCACAGCAGCTGCACTGGGTTGATTCACATGTTCTGTCCACAGCGAGCGGCTCAGGATTTCCTCCAGACTGAAGCAGCAGCTGAAACTAGTCAGAAAAGGAGGAATAAAAGCAGCAGATCCAGTAAAGGTCGCCGTATGGAGGCTAAAAGCAGGGAGACGTCTCAGAGAACCCAGCATAACCCAGTATAAGGCATTTGACATTTTAAAAGTTTTAAGCCCCCCCTGAACATGAGAAAATCCTCGTTATTCGATGCTGTAGCGCACATATTCCCTAGTTACTGGAGGAAAATATGGAGTACCAATATGGCGGCTGGTGGCTTCACAGCGACTCGTTCTAACAGCGGCTATTAGCACTCCAGTGTATAATAGAGATCAGTGATCAAAACCGACTCATACAAAAAAAACAACCTGCATAGAGCAGCAGCTTTTACATTAATCTTTTTCTCTTTTTATACATTTACCCAAATCAACTGTACAGTATTTATCCTCTTTTTAATCTTAAATCAATGAATGTGAACCTTTCAAATTGACAAAGTAAGCTTATCACATAAAGCTATAAAATTAATGTTTAAACAGCCCACACACACAAAAAGGTTTATATGAATTATTTTAAATCACATTTCAATCATGTTTGTTAATCATTCATTAAATTACTGTCTCTCAATAACTCAAAAGCACTCTGTTGCTTGTTTTAGCTCATAAAACCAGCTCGCTTAACTATATAGCATTAGTTGGCATATAGTAATAGTACAAATCACATGCAGCAATAGCTCAATTAACACAGATAATTTACACAAAACACAATTTTTTACATCCTCAATTCACTCATATACCTTCATCTGTCTCCAGCTGGTTTTAAACATCGTCTCCAAGCATAACAATATAACAAAGATACTTTCTCCATGAAATCAGTGAGCAATCAGCCAGAATCAGCAGTAGTTAGCATGCTATGCTAAGCGCT
The DNA here is from genome assembly GCF_011125445.2 of Fundulus heteroclitus. Taxonomy (NCBI): domain Eukaryota; kingdom Metazoa; phylum Chordata; class Actinopteri; order Cyprinodontiformes; family Fundulidae; genus Fundulus; species Fundulus heteroclitus. The sequence continues at coordinate 12,251 of NW_023397433.1, read as the reverse complement.
AATCATCATTACTCACCGCAGTTTTCACTCGACAAAACACAACAACACGGTGATGTCCCGCAACCAGAAACCCTCCTGGCAGGTGCAGATAATCTCCTAGGATCAATAACTCAAGATATAACACAGTTTTAATCAGTATTTACTTAGTAACTAGTTATATTGACGCCTCCTGTTCTAACTCTCTCTAAACTGCAGTAACGGCATCAGCGCAAAGATAAAAAAGACAAAAGAAGAAGCGCGTAGAGCTTGTAGTTGTGAATACGCTCCCTGCTGGCAGAAATATGGAACTACAACAGAAACAAACTATTGAATATTACAAAGAATACAAAATTAATATTCTGCCTTTTTTTTAGATCACAAGGGAAGTGAGGAAAGCTTTTCCAAATATTCCAGCCATCAGCTTTTCTACATCAAAAAGAACCTGGAAAAGGAAAGAGTTGCTCTGGGTGAACAAATACTGACGGCATCAGGTAGGACCAGGCAGGGATTTTAGGGCTAAATATTGCCATGTAGAGCTAATATATAGAATATGCAACTAGAGTATATTGCAAAGTGGTAAACCTTGTTTCAGTGTCTAAGCTCTGTTTAGGGAGATGCTACAAAATCTGCTGGCCACGCCCACATTAAGACATTTATGTCATGTGGAATATGAAACACATGGAAGTGATAAAAGCGACTATTTGATGACATTTATAGTTACATAGAGACAAAAAAAAAAAGAAACTTCATGTCCTGTTAAATCCCCAAAGAATGTTTTTTAGCCTGTGGAACAAGCAGCGATCAGGTAATGCTCCACAATAACCACACTAAAATGTTTTCACTTCAATTAGATTTTATTTCTATAGCGCCAGTTCACAACACGTCATCTCAAGGCTCTTTACAAAGTCACATTCAATCAGATCCTAAAAAGTAGCTCTCAGTGTTTCCAGTCCAGAGTGCATGTAGGAGGGAAACATTTGGTACTAAAACGCCTCTCACTGCATGGCAGAAATTGTGGCATTAAGCACATCTGTGGTCAGAAGCTTTGGGCATTACGCCATCCAGTTGAGTCCCAACAGAAACAGTTTATGAAATATGGAACCTGGCAACTTCTCCCCTTCATGATACGCCTTCACTCAAGGCTTTGGATGCAAGCATAGAGACATATGCAGCAGCTTCTTCTTATTATTTGATTATTATTCTGCTTCCACACAAACATGAGTGTCAGCCGCATCTTGGCTGAAGGAAGAATGATGAGGGCGGACTCCAACAAGTTTGGAGTTAACACGGTGAAATCTAGCCAGAGTTGAACTAAACTGGAGCATTAGAAGACAAAAGGGCAGCTAGAGAGAGCAACGGCAACGACATAAAGCAACTGGAATCATTCTAGAGCTCCGTATACGCATGAGGTGTTCACTGTCAACATCTGGTTGAAACCACTAAGGTAGTTGAAAAGATGGCCCAGACAAAAAAGAATTTAAAAGGTGCACCAAGAGGTAAAAAGCTATTTATTCAAGGATTCACAGCACACCTTCATAAATATGAAACCATTTACTATTTACATAAACTGCATTTATTTCACATTTCAAACACACATCACTGTCACATTTAACTCTTCCAAAGAATGTCAAGAATCTTCTTCAAAATGAGCAGAGCTTAAAATGTTGGTCTCTATGTAGTAATAAAGATTCTCTGCATGTGTAACAAAGGCAGGTTTTTAGGTTGGCCCTGAAGTGTTAAGCTTTACTGTAAATGTCCCAGCAATAGGTTGGATGATGTGGGCAGAGAAAAACAGCGTAGCTGCATCCCTGTTGCCTTGCTGGCCACATCTAGCTTCAGCAGATCATTTGGTTTTCACAAACTCTGTCACACTTCATTGGGATTGTCTGCAAACTGCATTGCTTCATTATAAATATGATCTGGATGTTGACAGATAACAATGATCCTGTAGTTTAACACATAGCAGCAACAGAAAAGGATGGAAGCTTGTTTTCTATGAAGATGTGGTAGTGTGACCTCTGAACATGGAGCTGATCTTAGTGGATGGAACACATGGAACCATAAAGGTGATGTTACCTATTTTCTGCCATTGTAGACTTTGATTCATGGAACAACTGCTCCTTGTGTTCTATGGTAAAAGCAGCCAGAGCCTCCAGTTACAAACTGGCTGAGTAAATGTATTGTTTGCTGCTGATTTTCTGCCGTTTAGTAACTGAATCCTCAGCATGTGGAGCATTTCATGGTGTCATAATGGACGTGTGATCATGCTATATTCAGCTAATCCTCAGCAGGATCTGCAACATGAAAACAGTAGACGGCTTTCAGATTGTCTGCAGGTAACTAAATGCCAGCTTAGTCAGCTACTAAGTCAGATGAAGGCCTGATTGCTCACTCGCATTAGCATTTGTAATTATTTAGTCATTTGTATACCTGTACCTCAGTAACAATGCTTATTCAGAACATTGTGAATCTGTGAACTGACTTAGTTTTAGAGCATAAAGTAAAAATACAGGTCTAACAGTCGTTGAGGGAAAGCAGATCATCAAGGGTTTTAAAATGAAAAAATAATATTACCTTTAATTGGATGTTATTGGATGTACTGTTTTAGTGGAATATGTGAAATGAAGCGATTTGTGTTCACATGTTTTATGTGCCATTGTTATAGATATATCAGTATTTAGAATACACTGTAAAAAGATAATGATGATAATGATGATGTGGTGAGGGAAAATCCCCAGGGATTACTTCAGGAGAGTTTCCTATGAACATATTACTGAGATAACGTCATCAAAGAAGCAGCTGTGACTTTTAAAAGTCATTTCTCTGTGTTCCAAAGGTAGTAAAGTGATTGGCTGTAGAAGTCAGTGTTTGGATGAAGAACATTTACCTCCACAGAAATCTAGAAAACAATACATGTGAAATTCTTTCAGTTCATTTCATTAAGCTTCCCAGTAGCTGAGCTGATGTGGCGGCCATCTTACCTGGGGCTGACTCCCAGGTTTTAATCATTTATTGATTTGATAAAAACTCATTTTCTGGAACATAGCTTGACCCGTTCTGTAGTTGTTCAATAACCAAATGTGACGATGAAAAGATAGTATGAAGCCAGCAAAAGCCACCTCCTTGTCCCCTAATGTGTATATTCTGTAAGTTGTTGTGCAGATCCAGGGACACGTGTGGCAGATGGTTCCATGAGCCGTGCCTAGGCTGACAAGAAGATGTCCTGAAAGCTCTGAGGGAATCCAGCTGGAACCGTCTATTGTGTTGTTGGAACCAAAGTTCTGTGGCAGCAAACTATGGAAATGTTCTTCATCATTTCAACATTTTATACTTACCTGTTTCTAGTTCAGCTTTTTCTGGACCTTGTTTTATTTTCTGTGTAATTAGTATGTACATAGTGTGGCAATGTGAACCTCAGCAGTTTTGATCAATAGAATTGTAAAGTCACATGTTGATGAGCTTTAAATGTGAAATTCCACATCATATCTTAATGAAATGTGTTGAGTAACATCTGGAGGTGTTCTCCTGTCAAGCTGAATCCAAATTGTCCACTGAACACGTACTAAAGGTTTACTAGCAACATTGACAGCAAGCTAACATTTGAACTGTGGAGCTGGAATGTTCCAGATGCTGGAAAAGTGCAGAAATCAACGTTCCAGAGCCGTTGTTCAGGAACCAGAAGCTGCTCTCAGATCAGTTTTAGTCCAGATGTTTGTGTTGCACTAAAAGCTGAAAAGATGAAAGCCATGAGTTGCTTTTAAAAGCAGAAGCTTCATGTTTCTACTGTGCTGTGTGTGATGTGTTGCCAACAATCAATGAGCTTCATGGAAGGAAAGAACGTCTGAGTCGCTGCTTTGATTTTCTTTTGCAGCTTTTCTCTGACTTCTAACTTCAGCTTTAAGCAACAGTTCTGGTTGCTGCTGAAGCTCAGAAATCTGATCCACACTTGGAGCTTTTTACTAAAAGCCATTTTCCATCAATACACACAGAACTGTTAGAGGCTTTTTCTTTGTGCTTAGAAATCAAATGGAGTTGATTCAGATCAAGTCCTGCTGGGTGCGCTCCATTGAGCCCACCTGAACACCACTGGATGGGAGGAGTGAAGATTTCAGAGCTTTCCCTCTAAAGAAGCACAGCTCTTCACAGCTCTGAGAGACATTTTCTTCACAAATCCCAGTCAGTGGCATCTGCAGACCTGATCACATCCAAACATCCCATTTTTCAGGACTCAATCATTTCATCTGTGCAATTGTTCCAGCTGCTGTGGGAAGAATCCAGCTGTGAACATCTGGAGCTTTAATGTGCCGCTTCTCTCCTCCCAAACATCCAGCCTCCACCTGTGGAGAACAGCTGGAAAACAGCTGCAGGTGGAAAGAAGGAGTTTGGACCAAGCTGCCTCCTCTCTGCTCTTTTCTCTGACTCTGACTTTAAATTCACTTTGATGGTTTGAAATGAAATCAGGGTTTCAACCTGGATCTTCACAACATCCTCAGCTGATGCTGATTTTAACCAGAGACTGTCGACACTCTGCTCAGCAGCACTAAAATAAGGAGAAATAATTCTCTAGGAGCTCTAGTAATAATCTGCATTAGAACAACGGCTCATTTTAGCAGCAGCAGTGTGCTGATATTAAGGACTACAGTTTACTTTGTTACTTTGATGGATTTTTATCATTATTTGGTGTTAGTTTGTGTTTTTAGTGGATTCTTGGTTTTTATCTTGTTTTTCTGTTTCTGTTTTGGTGCCATAATTCCACCAAAGCATCAACTAATTGTTGTTTAGTGTTAAAGGGCTAAAAATGGTTAAAGTGCAGATTGTCATGTGATCAGCAGCTCCTTGCAGCTACTGAGCCTCTGACCTGCTGTGGAAGCAGAAAGGATGGACTTAGTTTTTCACTCACTGCTTCAGGGTTCTGCTTCTGGTTCTGTTCACTAAATAATGACCCAATGGAATCTGTGCTGCTGTTGTATTTCCCTCATTTTAAGAGCTGCTGAGGAACAGATGATCTTTTATTCATGTCCTGATAAATGAAAGCTTAGAACTGACTGTGGTTCTGCTCACTTTTTACCATCACTGACATGTTTGGATCATTTAAAAACGCAGCAAATGGGTTTAATAATCAGACATCATGCAGTTTATCTTTTCACCACCAGAGGGAGACAAATCTCCAGCAATGAAGAGTCCAGTTGGTTCCCAGTTAAAGCAGGTTGTGGTTCCATCAGAGCTGAACAGAACGTGGATCAGCAGAACAACAATGAAGCCATTTAAACAGCAGCAGAGTGTTTGTGTTCACACTGGGAGTCATGAGAAGGCTTCATGTCTTCAGACGTCAGCAGGTGAACTTTCCTCTGACTCCCACTCAGCCAGACCAGTCTGAGCAGTTCCTGCAGCAGGAAGCAACCAGCAGCTCTGTTCTCTGGGCTCATTTCTCCTCAGGACGACATCAGGAAACATTTTCAGCACAACTTCTCTCCTTTCTCATCAAGACTTTATCAACCTGCCTCTGATATCACTGCAGACGCTCTGCTGACTGTTTTAGTCTGAAAGGAAAACTACAAACCAGGTGAGCTGTGACATCATCAGTTATGCAACATTTTTAACTGTAACTTTCAGCTTGCCCTGACCTGTCCAGGTGAGGCACCCAGTCTGGTTCTACGGTGGTTCTGTTTGGTCTCAGTCTGTTGTTCAGATCTTGTTCTTTAGCACTTTGGACCGTCTGAACAAACTGTAAGTTTGCTTTGTTTCCTACCAGAACTTTGTCTTGAGGAACTTTCCTCTTTGTTTCTGCTCTCTGATGTCTGGAGAACATGTTCACTTCTGATTTCAGCACAAAGTTTCATCTCTGCTGTCTGAAGACTAATCTACAGGATTATTAGATTATTGATGAACTGGAACCAAACAACATGATGAACAGCTGATGTTGCTTTGTTTTCTTCACCCAACAAACTGCTTCATGTTTTATTTCCTGGAATCAAACTCTGGTCTCCCATTAAAGTCAGACACAACAGCTTCCTGCTGCTTCCTGTGAGTCCTTTCAAAATAAAATGACTTCAGTGTTAAAATGTGTTTGATTCAGTCAGATTATTAAATAGTTCAGCTTTGATGCAGCAGATAATCCACTTGTAGAGTTTGATGATTGTGAAATAAAATAGTTGCTGATGTTCAGTCAGAGTGAATCAGTGTGAGTGGATGAAATGTTGCTCCATGGCTCCATCTAGTGGACTGATAGTAGAAGTACAGCAGCTGATGGCAGCTTCCTCTGCCTCTCACTGCTGTCTGACTGCATTCAACTGACACTGATATGAAGCAGAGAAGAAGAGCCAATCAGAGGAGGAGCAGCTGATCTTTTTCCAGCACTAATGATATAAAGGATGATCAGAGTTGATGTGCAGATGAATGATTTGTGTTTCCTCTGCAGGTGAAGGTAGAAAGTGTGTGTGAGCTGATGTGGATGTGAATTCAGCAGCATGGATCAGTGTGAGGACAGAGAGGAGGGAGTCCCTCCCTCTAAAACCACTCTGTGTGGGGAAGCTGAGAGCCAGAGCCACGCTCAGAGGTGAGATCAGCATCTCTAAGTGTCCAGAGCCCTTTTCACACAGCGTTCTCACTATATCAGGCCAGAAGAGACCAAGTGGTCCTGAAGCTGCTGCTGTTCCTCTTTGCTGCTTCATCCAGACTGAACAGAGCAGCTTAGCATGGTACCAGTGGGTTCTGACAAACAGCAAGTCAGTGTTGCACAACCAGCTGAGTGACACCAGCCTGTTGCTTAGAGCTCTGGGTTCCAGCAGGACACATCTGGAAAAACTCACCAACTTCCAGAACATTTCCTGGACCTTGATGACCAACATGTGTTCAACATTATTCATCCTAAAGAAGGACGGCTGATCAAACATTTATGGAAGAATCTTTACATTTATTTTCTGTTTAAACACGACCCAGACCAACAGAACATGATAGGTACTGACTGGGTCACACATTGGTCTCAGGTATATCAGTTTAAATGTACCAGAACCTCTGGTATAAGTTCCAGTTTTTAATCTAGCGTTCTTCTGCATCAAACCTAAATAGACAATCATCATGGAGTCGTTATTATTATTGTTATAATGTTTCTGTCAGAATTAATCAGACTCATTTTTATAACTTATATTTTAAGAAGTTTTTAAACAAAACTCTACAAAATGTGTTAAAATGCATTTTCTTCTGACAGGATTCCTAAGACACTGACACATAAACATCAACCAGAACCAGAACCCAGCTGTGTGTCCTTAAAGAGCAACTGGTCAAAGGATGAGATCATTGACTTCAAACCTTCTGGACCTGCATCCTCAGAGAGGTGAGCTGTATCTAACTGCTGTAACTGTGGAAACTGAGTCAGTCTGAAATGTTTTTATTCCAACATGTGTTTAACGTGAGCTCAGCTCTTTTTCCCACATTTCTATGTTCATATGTGAAGCGGTGTGTGTTGGATGTTCTCCAGAACCACAGCAGTGAAAGTGGAAAGAATGGATGTTGTTGGAGGCGTCCTGGATGCTGCTACATCATGTTTAACAGCTCTGATCTGTTTGCTTTTGGGCCTCATTGATTAGTCGCCATCATTAAACACTTTTCTCTGCTTAAAGTCAAAGATTTAGTTTGGACTGGAGCTCACTCTGATTGGTTCTGTTCCATGTTAATGAGCTAACTGGACTCTTTAGTCCCTCTCCCATATTAATAGTGATTGAATCAAATTTAACTGTTCTGTAGAACCCTGTTCTATTCCCATGCACCAGTAAAGTTCCTAGAACCTAAAGCTTCATCATTATAATACAAACATCTTATGATTATTTTTCTTCATATTGAAGTTAATGGTATTTAAATTATTTTTTATGGAGTTTTGAAAAATTAACAGTTTATTTCACTTGGAGTTCAGTAGATTTTCTTGACAATGAACCTTTCCCAGAAAACTTTATTATTGAACTTTCCCCTAAAATAACTGATAAATGATTAATTTAAACATAAAGAAAAATACACATTAAAAAGATAATCCACAACATCTTAACTGACTCCCCCAAAGATCCAAAAATTCCTAACAAAGTATACCCAAATTAAATTAGACACTGCTCCTGAACTCTTTGGAGAAGAGGCAAAAAGCTTGGTGTCTCTGTAGAGATAACACTTTGTAGTTTTAAAAAAAGAAGTCCAGTGTGGTTTTCTGGTAACCAGTTTTTAGTTATTGTAGTTGGAACACACATAAATTGTCCGTTGTTTTGCTTCTTGTTTTATTGCTTCTGGTGAAAATGTACGTCTAACACCAAAAGCTGGCTTTCACACACAAGAATGCACAGAGAGTCCAGTAATCCAATGATCTTCACACATGCTGTTGCTATGGAGCTTTAAATGTCCTGCCCCACAAGTGATACATCAACATGACGGTAATTTCACTGGTTATAATCTCCACATGTGGCAATGATCGTCTAAACTGACTGGTCTGAGTAACGTACATCAATCCAGGAGGAGGGAGGGTTTTAGAAATGAGCTATGGTAACTAACATTAGCTCTGGAGAAACTATGGATCAGCACAGTTGGTCAACAAATGTGTCAATGAAAGGAGGAGGGCCTAGACGGCCATCTTGGACCAAGAGTTTTTAAAATAGAAGTCTACGGTAGGAACAACATGACTTTGAAGTCAAAATTACTCTCTGATGGGGCCCTGGTGACCAGTTGCCAGTTCTCCATAGATATTTTGTGTAAAAATCTCTTAACTGGACATAAAGAAAGGAGGCATGCTGACCAGCACAGCTCTACAGGGTCCAGAGCCTTCAGCGTCTCAGGATGATTCAGATTTCTCTTAATTTGCCGTTTGGAGTTTAAAAAATCGACATTAGAATAGAGATGCAAGTAGCTCAAGGACACAATTTGACATTTACAGCGACAGCGGGATGAAAACTATAGCTACCCAATCTAACATGACGAGAGGGGCACATAAACATTTTAAACAAATATTAAAACCCTAATAAATAAAATAAAACAAAGAGCCACAAGTGCTTTTATCATTCATCATAGAGTCTGTATCTTTAAAATAATCACAGCTTGAGGAAAGAAGCTTTAATTGTGGTGTGATGTCCCACATTTAATCGCTCCATAGCTCCTCCCAGAAGGGAGAAGTTCAAACAGGTCTCTGGCAGAATGCAAAGGGTCCTTAATGATGCTAAAGCCTGAGAGCAGACAGGATGATCCACTCCTGTTACCATGACAACAGGGAGCTTTATAACTCCTTCACTGACCTCAGAGAAAGTGATGGACTCACCTTCCTCCAAGGACTCAGACTCTTCCTCCTCCATGGAAGACATGGTGACCAGATGGAGGAGATCCTTGGAGCGCTCCTTCCACCACCCAACAAAATCCTAAGTCCAGGTCTTCAGTTCCCCCCAAACCAGACCCAACCGGGGGTGGACCGTCCTGTCCCTTTTAGACCCATCAGTTTACAGAACTTTTTCAAAGCAAACTGAAGGTCCATAGACCACCAGAATCCTCTCTGGGTAACCCTAGAGGAGGAGAAAGTCCAGCCCCTCTGAAGGAGTTTGTTTCCGGAACCCAAGCTGTCCATGGAGGTGAGTCCAAACATCTAGCTGGTACCAGTTAACCTCCTACACCAGCTCTGGTTCCTTCCAGTTCAGCAGGGAAGGAAAGCTTCATCATGTGGTTGGTGGAACCAAGCTGAGCTGAAATGGACCATCAGAGGTTCTGCTGGTTCTTAGTGGATCAGCAGGAACATTAAACATCTCCAACTACCTGGATCCTCTGGTTCTCTGCTCACATCCAGATGTCCTTCATGGACCTTTACCTTCTGATTGTCTCTGTGTGGACAGATATAATGTGAGCTCACTGGCTTCCAGGGACCTACAGGATCCATTTTAAAATACTCACCATCACATCCAGGACAGAACCTTACATGGACACACAGCCACATATCTCAGACCTCCTCCAGGTCCACACCACCTCAGATCTAGTCATCAGAACCTGCTGGATGTCCCACACACTGTCCTGAAGACCTGTGTGGACAGAACCTTCACCTCCACTGTCTCCAAGCTCTGGGTCACTGTCCCCACCAGCATCAGATCTGCTGACAGTGTGGACAGTTTGAAGTCCCAGTTCAAGACCCACTTTTTAAAATGTTTATTGGGTGGTTCTGGTGGTTCTGGTCTTCATCCTTTTAGTTCATCTTCCTCTTTTTAACTTATTTGTATCGTGTTCATTTGATGCTCAGTTTTTCTGTTTTAAGGACTTTTACTGTGAAGCTCTTGGTGATTTCATCTGTGAAAACTGCTGGATGAATATTTCCTTCCTTCCTAATTGTTCTGGTTCCTCCACAGAGTGGACCAGCAGAACTCAGAGGTTCCCAGAGGTCCGTCTGCCCGGCAGCATCAAACCCAGCTGGACTCCATATTTATGGTCTGTACATGTACAACAACTACTTTTCCATTGGTTCTGTTCAGTCGTCTCCATGCTGGACTTTGTGGACCAGTGGACCGTCAGTCTGTCCAACATGGTTCTGATGTTTGGATCCATGATCTCAGTCTGATGTGTCCTTCATATATTATTCTGTTCCAGCTGCTGGAGGACAACATTGTCACTTTTGTGAAGAAGGAGCTGAAGAAGATCCAGAAGGTTCTGAGTCCAGATGATCCAGACTGCTCAGAGAGTCAGAGAGATGATGAGGAGGTGTTGGAAGGTGAGGATGAAGAGCAGAGGAGGAGCAGCAGAGAGGCACTGATGAAGATCACTCTGAACTTCCTGAGGAGGATGAAGCAGGAGGAGCTGGCTGACCGTCTGCAGAGCAGTAAGAGGATTTCTACAAAGATTTAACCTGATGGATAAATCACACATTTACTGATGTCTGAAGAGATGGAATCACATTTATTCACATCATCTTCAGAAGATCATTTGGTTTCCTTCCTGATGTATTTTTTCTGTTAATTTAGAACATCTTGCTGCAGTTCAACATAAACTTAAATCTGGTCTGAAGGAGAAGTTCCAGTGTGTGTTTGAGGGGATCGCTAAAGCAGGAAGTCCAACCCTTCTGAACCAGATCTACACAGAGCTCTACATCACAGAGGGAGGGACTGGAGAGGTCAATGAGGAACATGAGGTCAGACAGATTGAAACAGCATCCAGGAAACCACACAGACCAGAAACAACCATCAGACAAGAAGACATCTTTAAAGTCCCACCTGGAAGAGATCAACCAATCAGAACAGTGATGACAAAGGGAGTGGCTGGCATTGGGAAAACAGTCTTAACCCAGAAGTTCACTCTGGACTGGGCTGAAGACAAAGCCCACCAGAACATCCACTTCATATTTCCATTCACCTTCAGAGAGCTGAATGTGCTGAAAGAGAAAAAGTTCAGCTTGGTGGACCTTGTTCATCAATTCTTTACTGAAACCAAAGGAATCTGCAGCTTTGAACACCTTCCAGGTTCTGTTCATCTTTGATGGTCTGGATGAGAGTCGACTTCCTCTGGACTTCCAGAACCAGGAGATCCTGACTGATGCTACAGAGTCCACCTCAGTGGATGTTCTGCTGACAAACCTCATCAGGGGGAAACTGCTTCCCTCTGCTCGCCTCTGGATTACCACACGACCTGCAGCAGCCAATCAGATCCCTCCTGAGTGTGTTGGGCATGGGTGACAGAGGTCAGAGGTTCACTGACCCACAGAAGGAGGAGTACTTCAGGAAGAGATTCAGAGATGAGGAGCAGGCCAGGAGGATCATCTCCCACATGAAGACATCAAGAAAGCCTCCACATCATGTGCCACATCCCAGTCTTCTGCTGGATCACTGCTACGGTTCTGGAGGACGTGTTGGAGGACCAGAGAGGGAGGAGAGCTGCCCAGCACCCTGACTGAGATGTATATCCACTTCCTGGTGGTTCAGACCAAAGTGAAGAAGGTCAAGTATGATGGAGGAGCTGAAACAGATCCACACTGGAGTCCAGAGAGCAGAAAGATGATTGAGTCTCTGGGGGAAACTGGCTTTTGATCAGCTGCAGAAGGAAACCTGATCTTCTATGAATCAGACCTGACAGAGTGTGGCATCGATATCAGAGCAGCCTCAGTGTACTAGGAGTGTTCACACAGATCTTTAGAGAGGAGAAAGGAGGACTGATCCAGGACAAGGTGTTCTGCTTCGTCCATCTGAGTGTTCAGGAGTTTCTGGCTGCTCTTCATGTTCATCTGGCCTTCATCACCTCTGGTGTCAACCTGATGGAAGAAACACAAACATCTAAGAAGT